>NW_019397187.1:63399-95358 GCF_000591075.1 Eurytemora carolleeae
GGGGGGGGGGGGGGGGGGGGGGTATTTTGGATTAGATAGGAGGGTAAAGCTATTTATTTTTACAAAATGTAAATGAAATTCTGATTTTATATCTTGTATTTGTAATATAGATTGACTGTATCTTTCCTTAAAGTAACTTATCAATAACTTTTGTATTAAACTTCAAGAAAATATTCGCATTTAACTTTCAGTTAGAAAAGTTAGGATATCTTCGCCATCTTTGATCAGATAAAGGACAGTATACCAAAAGAATCATCCCCTCCTAGGGAGATATTTGTGATGGAAGCTTTTGGTTTACGCAAATTCATCATTCACTTTAAAACAAATCGGTGAAAAATTCTTTGCTCTGGCCTCTTCATTCTCTTTCTTTAAAAAAATATACACTTTCCATGACAGTACTGTGCAATGTTCATTGTCCGAACTCCAATGTTTTAATGTGATCTAATTTTTGTTTTACAAAAATTTAGAGTGAATCCAACCATGAAATCTGTTCTAGAACAAAATAAATTGTATTGATCGAAAGTCAGTTTAAGGATTGTTATTCTGACAGTCCTATATTTATAGTCCTTGATTTGTATGTCGGTATTTTCCAATCTAAACCCAGACTAAACTTTGTCCGGTTGAATTCACGAGTCACGCGCTGCCAGCAACCATTTGTCTAGACTTCACTCCCAACCTTTCATTCCCCTGGAAAAGGGTGGAAATAGAATCCTTTCATCCCACTGGAGAAAGGTAAAAATAGAATCCTTTCTCTCCTCTGGAGAAAGGTAAAAATAGAATCCTTTCATTCCTCTGGAGAAGGGTAAAAATAGAATTAAAATCCTCACCCCCCTGGAGAAAGGTAAAAATAGAATCCTTATATCCTTCTGTTGAAAGGTTAAAATAGAATCCTTTCATCCCTCTGGAGAAAAGTAAAAAATTCCTTTCATCCTCCTGGAGAAAGGTAAAATAGAATCCTTATATCCCTCTGGAGAAAGGTAAAAACTGAATACTTTCATCCCTCTTGAGAAAGGTAAAATAGAATCCAAAAAGTTTTTATTATTCTATAAACTATCATGAAGGAATATCAAAGTGAGTTTATGCACAAAGTTTTTGCTTGAGAATATATTTTTCTTGGCATCTTCAGCTGAAAGGGACTGTACACGTAATTCCAAGAGACACTTCGTTTCACGAGTTACATACCAGATTCACAACGGTAACAATAAGGAAGATATTGTCACATGTAGAGAAACCACAGTTAAAAATAATCAATTTTCAAGAAAAAACTCGGCAAACATGATGATACAGGGTGTCCCACATCATATTAGACCGAGAACGGGTCTAAATTACGATTTTCGTGACTAATTAGAAAATTTCATTAGAATGAATCACTTTGAAAAATAACATAAGGCTTATATAAGAATTTTCTTGCGGAAAATGATAAGTTTTTCGAGTATTTAGGGTTTATTTTGGTGTTAAAGATTGGAAATAATCTAATATGATATGGGACGCTCTGTATATATATCATTGTTTTTCTCTCTTGAACAGAAATTAATTGGCGGAATTCATTACTTGTATACTTGAAACTACGCCAGTAATTCCTTTAGACCAAACCTAGCTAAGAATGTAAAGAAAAGGTAAAAAAAATAATGTTTTCTGTAGACGGGTAAAATTGGTTTACAATTCTAAACTAAAAAGTGTAGTAACATAATGCAATAGAAGGAGCTAGGTATGAAACCTGAAAATCATAAAATTAACAAAAATAAAAACTTTCTCAACACGCATTTAACGCATTACATTTTCTCAGTCTAAAACCCTATTTCACTTAAATTTTTTTGTTAAATTAGTTTAATGCTTTGATAATTTCCTTATATGTGTAATTAATTGAATAACTTATTACTGTAGTATTCTATAAGATTCTTTATACTTATATTATAGAAGGCTTTCAATAATCCCAGCAAATATTTTATATAATTTATTATATTACAAACTTTTCATATTTTCTTACTTTTATAAACTTGTCAAACTTTTTAATAGTAACCCGGTGATTAATAGTGTGGTTTATAGTTAACCAGGTGTGAGGGGGAGATAATGATGCTTTTAAGTTAGAATATACAGGGAGAGTAACAAAAACGGAATTTAGTATTGTTTTACAAACAATTAAGAAAATATTAGCAAGTAAATGCAAGAGGATGTAAAAAAATTAATTTTCTAATTCAAAATAATATTTATAAAGGGAGAATTTTTAATTAGTAAATACTTTTTAATTTTCAATTTTTTAAAAGTAAGGTATCTACAGATATGGACTAACAACTTTTCGTGGAGTATTTTCATTTTTTTGATTTTAGAACAGAATAGCATAAACATTTACCAATTAATTTTCAAAATAACAATAATTTTTACAACAAATAATTGTTTCGCGGATTTTTTTCGTTGTAGCATAATATGTATTTTTTTGCATTTTGATGATAACATTTTTATATTTTTAAGCCTAAAACATGAACCATGCAAAAAAAATAATTATTTAAAAGAACAAGAACGCTTTTCCCGGTTTTTTACTCACTCTGTTCTTTCAATATTTTACTACAGAAAAAAATTGATTTCTCTTGAAACCCTAACAGAAAAAAACATTATTTTTGTTTTAAATGCTGTAACTTTGCTTTGTTACTTTTTAATTTGTCATAATTTTCCAATGCTTTGTTATTTAACTTGTTTGCCCTCTCCAAGAAGGTTTGTAAAAGAATTTGAAAGAATAAAGAATAGAGTGGGGGATACTGATCATTCAGTCACGTGTGATAAAGCTCTTGTCAAATCTGGACAAATTGAACATGGATATTTCAGGAACTTAAATCAAGTTGTTTGTTTTGAAAAATAAATAAGAGGATAGGATCAATCAAGAATGTAATGCAAGGAAAGTTAATTGCGGTCGTGTATACTCTGTGTACATATTGAAACCAGTTCTCTTTGGGCGGAATTTGTAAACAAGAATAGATCATCAGTGTTCGTTTAGTATCCGAGGAGGTTAAACGCATTAAATTTTGAAAATTTTGATAATTCACATAATAGTTTCATATGACCAAAATATTTCAATGATTTTTTATGTGAAAGATGGATCCCATTTCAGGCTTCGACATCCGTCTTGTGTTTACATTACCGCCCAGAGACAGTACACTGCAGTACAAAAGATGTGTACACTTCTGAAATAACTTTCCTTGCCTTACAATCCTTGGGATCAATAGATCGATTGTTCACCAAAATCGTCCCAAGAAGACCAAATTCATCTTCTATTTCAACTTTTAATTTTGGCTTTATCTCTGAGTATCTTTGTACAGTATAAAACAAAAACAAAAACAAAAAGTTTGCAGATTTCATGATATTTTTTCTAAATTTTACAAAATAAAAAAACTTTTAAACACAAGTTTTTAAAATTTTGATCATTCATAAACACTCTCTGGGGTCACGTGAGGTCCCACGCAAAATTTGGGCCCGATCGGTTTAGCCGTTTTAACTTTTATTGGATACGAACAAACGGACACCCAGACAAGTTAAATTTATATATATATATATTTTGGCCTAGACAATACAGAAATAAATTGACTATCTATCAAAACATGTCCTCAATTTAACCTCAATACAAAACCGGGTAAAAATCAATATAATTTCTAATTTACATAATCTATTTAATATTTTAAATTACATTACCTTAAACAATACATGAAAAAATCACATAGTACTAAGTCTGTATACATTATGCCTATATTTCATAAAAATTACACGTAGAAATGGTTAATATTGATTAAAGCTAAAATTTATAAAATCAAATAATTGACATAGCTTCTGATGCTTTTTTATACATAAAGAGTAGAGTTCATGCTTTTATTTGATATGTCGCGTAACTTATCTTAAACTGTATGTACATATAATTTATTTAATTAACACTTTATTGAAAATATTGGCTGGAATGTTGTTTAAAAATTTGTAATACTGTTTATACTTATAGCAAGGGCCGGAAAGTAAGAGTAAAGTAAGGAACCAGGAAGAGTTTAAAAGGAATCACAGAGTCCAAGAACCAAGAATAGTCCAGAAAGAAATCAGGAAGAATCCAAGAAGTAACCAGGAAGAGTCCAAGAGGGACCAGGAAAAGTCCAAAAAGGAACCAAGAAGAGTCCAATAAGGAACCAGGAAGAGCCCAATAAGGAACCAGGAAGAGTCCAAGAAGGAACCAGGAAGAGTCCAGAAAGGAACCAGGAAGGGTTCAAGATATAACCAGGAAGAATCCATGAAGGAACCAGGAAGAATACGAATTAACAAGATTGTCCAAGAACAGATAGAGTCCAAGGCAAAAAAGGAACCCAGAAAGAAGAATTGACATCACCTAAAATATTTTGTCATGAAAACATATTCTTATCAAGATATCTCAGTTCTAACTAACTACTGATGGTTTCCAATAAAGTCATAAATTAACTTTAGACTTTATTTAGGCTAACTCAGTGTTGAGTAGATTGGTTAAAATATTTGTGTATAATTATATTAATACTTTTGTACAATCAAGAATAAAAATATTTAACCTGCTGGGGCTGAGGAGAAGGTACTTAAACCCCCAGGACCCCCTGAAAAAGCCTGAAAAAAATACTTTTATTTTATGATATTATTTTTGCTTCTGACATTAGATAAACGCCATGTTAGAGAGTAAATATATAAAAAAAAATCAAAAAAATATGTGTTCAAATTATCGTTTTTTGGTTTGTTTTTCTTTCTGGCCCAAGCTGTGTCTGATGATTTTGATTAAAATTACCGGAAATCTTACATGATCAACGAATTTATATTGATGCGCTGAGATTGACTACTGGAGTTAGATAACATTGAAAGGTTCCAATTGGTTGATTTAGAGTAACACATATATTAATGCCCTGTGGTTGGCTAAAGCGGGTTAAATCCAATTTCTAAAGCTTCTGATTGGTTGTTTATAAAGACAGCAAATATATTACTAACCGGTGATTGGTTGTTAAACAAAAACAAATATATTAATGACCTGTGATTGGTTGTTAAACAAAAACAAATATATTGCTGACCTGTGATTGGTTGTTTAACAAAAACAAATATATTGCTGACCAGTGATTGGTTGTTTAACAGAAACAAATATATTACTGACCTGAGATTGGCTGGTTAACAAAAACAAATTATTTCCTGACCTGTGATTGGCTGGTTAACAAAACAAATATATAACTGACCAAAGATTGGCTGGTTAACAAAAACAAATATATTACTAACCTGTAATTGGCTGGTTAACAAAAACAAATATATTGCTGACCTGTGATTGGTTGTTAAACAAAACAAATGTATTACTAACCTGAGATTGGCTGGTTAACGAAAACAAATATATTACTGACCTGTGATTGGTTGTTAAACAAAAAAAAATATATTACTGACCTGTGATTGGCTGTTTAACAAAATTTAAATATATTACTGACCTGTGATTGGTTGTTTAACAAAAACAAATATATTACTGACCTGAGATTGGCTGGTTAACAAAATAATATATATTTCTGACCTGTGATTTCTTGTTTAACAGCAACAAATATATTACTGACTTGTGATTGGTTGTTTATTATAAACAAATATATTACTGACCTGTTATTGGTTGTTAAACAAAAAAATATATATTACTGACCTATGATTGGTTGCTTAGCAGAAACAAGTATATTACTCACTTGTGCTTAGTTGTTAAATAAAAACAAATATGTCATTGACCTGTGATTGGCTAGTGGCCCAGACTCCTCCTGCAATCTCAGCTTCACATCTAACCCTGGCAACCCCTCCAGGGAAATCTTCTCGTCTTGTTGCATACCTTCAATACATAAACTATTTCATTCTCTGGGTTTTTTTACACATTCCTTCCACGTTGTTGAGGTAAACACGATTTTTAATGAAAGAGATTGTTTATTTGTATTAAAATATACCTAATGTTCCCTTGAACAGACTAAAAATCAATTAATTAAACTGATATTTTTTCACTATTCTTAATTGTGTGATGAAAACTACTTATTGATTGATTGGTTTTAAACCATCGATTGATCTGAGTTAGTATTAGATGCCAATTTCAGGTTGGATGTACTCTTTAGAGTACAATATTGCCAAGGAATATGAACTATGAACCCCCAACCTACATCAAAATTGTCTCATTTTTTGTACATCAACTTCATACTAATTTTAGGAGAATTTAAAATTGAATTTTAAAGGCCACATTCTTAAATCCTAGCCGGACACAGATTAATCCCTCACCTGTTCCATACAAATAAATAGCAGAATCAGCTGCAGTTTTCTTTGTTTAAAAAACAATTAGCCAATAATACAAAATAAACCATGCATACCTGAGGCCTAGTATTGAGGTTTCTAGTCCAGATGTATCATGCATTATTGATTTAGAAAACTCAATCTGGGAAGAATCAACCTGAAATTTAAAAAGTAAAATTTCAGGAAATTAATTTTTACAGGAAATTGTGCCTCCTTAAAGAAAATTAAAGCTCTTAATAAAACTTCTTTAAAGTATGCCACAAAACAGTCATAGCTTGATAACTGTTTAAACAAGGGAAAGACTTAAAAATATCCATATTTAAAACTTGTCCCAAAGCATTTTCTATGATATGACTAAATTAAAAACATTAAAAACAACAAAAAGTTTATTCAGGTGTGACTTTAAAAATGCACCCGGGCGTTATTTCACCTGACACCGTAACTGAGAAGGTCCTTTACATTTATTGTTCATTGTAAACAATTGCTTTTCTGACACTAAGCTAAATTTTGCCCCCCCCCCAAAAAAAAAAAAAAAAATATCTTTTTTCGGTTCAGTTTTCTCGAATATTTTCTCTTAGGATAAAAATATTGCACAGTTTAAGAAAAACAAACTCTTACAAAGTAAAGTTTTGAAATGTTGGAAGTTTAGAGTATTTTTGTTTTTAAAAACCTTTGAAACGAACCATGTTGTTTCCCATCACTTTTATGTCAATGAATGTTGTATATTATAACTAGGGTTGTTAATTGTTTTTGTAAACGATCGTTAAACGATCGTTAAACGATCGTTTTTTGTTTCGTTTTCAAAAATGATCGTTTCGTTTTCGGAAAAAAACGATCGTTTTTAAAAACGACCCACTCGTTTTGAACTTTTAGAAAACGAATAGTGATCGTTTTTGAAAACGATCGTTTTTATTAAAACGATTTGCGACCGTTTTTTATACGATTGTTTTAAAAAAAACGATCGTTTTTGAAAAAAATTTTATTGACAATTATGTTAACGATCGTTAACAAAGGGTCGTCGTTAATGATCGTTAACGAGGGTCGTCGTTAACGACAGGTCGTCGTTAACGATCGTTAACAAAGGGTTGTCGTTAACGATCGTTAACGAATCGACGAACTTTATCAAAACGGTCGTTTTTGGAAAAAAATTACATGCAACTTTATTGAATGTCGTCTTACATGAAGTTTAACAGTTGTGGGGGAGTTAAAACTCCTTGATATTTTCTTGAAAACTACTCAATGATAAGTACAGATGCCCTTCAGGTCGGTTTCCTCTCTTCGTTAACGATCGCTAACGAAGGGGTCGTCATTAACGATCGTTAACGAAGGGTTGTCGTTAACGATCGTTAACGAAGGGTCGTCGTTAACGATCGTAAACGAAGGTTGTCGTTAACGATCGTTAATGAAGAGTTGTCGTTAATGATCGTTAACGAAGGTCCGTCGTTAACGATCGTTAACGATCGTTAACGAAACGACGAATTTTATAAAAACGATCGTTTTAAAAAAGATCATTTTTGAAAAACGAACTTTTTAAAAAAACGATCGTTTTTAAAAACGATCGTTTCGTTTTCGATTTTTTGTCGTCGTTTTCATAACGAAACGATCGTTTTTCTGAAAAATGAAAACGTTAACATCCCTAATTATAACTAGAAAAGTTAAAATGATCCTATCAAGTTATTTCCCATCACTTTTATGTCAATAAATGTTGTATTTTATAACTAGAAAAGTTAAAATGATCCTATCAAGTTATTTCCCATCACTTTTATGTCAATAAATGTTGTATTTCATAACTAGAAAAGTTAAAATGATCCTATCAAGTTATTTCCCATCACTTTTATGTCAACAAATGTTGTATATTATGACTAGAAAAGTTAAAATAATCCTACCAAGTTGCCATTAACCTTCCATCTTAAGTTTGCAGCAGGTTTGGATCTAACAATAAAAATATATATAAATGGAAAATGAAACGTAAAATAAGTAAAAAATTCAAGACAAGGTACAGAACAGCTTACCTATGTACAGAGCAGTTTACCTATGGACAGAACAGTTTACTTATGTACAGAGAAGTTTACCTATGTACAGTACAGTTTACCTATGTACAGAACAGTTTACCTATGTACAGAACAGTTTACCTATGTACAGAACAGTTTACCTATGTACAGAACAGTTTACTTATGTACAGAGAAGTTTACCTATTTACAGAACAGTTTACCTATGTACAAAACAGTTTACCTATGTACAGTACAGTTTAATTATGTACAGTACAGTTTATCTATGTAAAGAACAGTTTACCTATGTACAGAACAGTTTACCTATGTACAGAACAGTTTACCTATGTACAGAAAAGTTTACCTATTTACAGAACAGTTTACCTATGTACAAAACAGTTTACCTATGTACAGTACAGTTTACTTATGTACAGTACAGTTTATCTATGTACAGAACAGTTTACCTATGTACAGTACATTTTACCTATGTACAGTACAGTTAAGTTCTAGAATATCTCCTAAAGCGTAGTACTCCTGTCCCCCTGTAATCTCTGGTGCACTGGTCGGGGGAACTAAACAACATTTAATAAGTCACAGATCCATCCCACCCTCGTCCAACAGATTCATCCTACCCTCGTCCAACAGATCCATCCCACCTTCGTCCAACAGATCCATCCCACCCTCGTCCAACAGATCCATCCCATCCTCATTCAACAGATACATCCCACCCTCATCCAACATATACACCCCACCCTCATCCAACTATTCTAACCAACAGATCCATCCCACCCTCATCCAACCAATCTAACCCACATATCCATCCAACCCCCTACCCTTCCCCCCCCCCCCACTTATCTTCAATAAAACCTACCTACAACTGTAAGGTTTGAAGATGAGTTTTGTGTATAAAATGTCGGAGCTTCAACGGATATTTCACATTTGTATTCTCCTGAACCCTGAAATATATCTTATATGCCTTTATTTACTAATCCAGATTCCATTTTAACACTGTACCAAAGAGATAAAATCAAAAATCGATCTAAAAAAATATATATGCAACAATGATTGAGATATGCCCGTTTTGCTGGATGAAAATTGAAAATTTGCACACGCAAATAATTGCTTATTATTAGACCTAGAAACGAGTTTCTTACTATAGCATTGTATATCAAATATAGGTTCAAATAAAGAGTAACTTTAATTACGTTAATAGATCCTTTCTAATCTCTTATTTAGTCATTTCTTTCGATCGATATTTGCGTGCCTTTTCATGGATCCATCCTAAATCCTAGCTGGTTGCTGATTTTTCTAACATTCCCTTTAAAATTATCGAATTACCTTCGGACCTTCAAGAATAAGAACCAGTTTATGTGGACGACTGATATCCTGAAGAGAATGTTGTGTTATACTCATTAGTGGCTAGTCCTATCTAGTCCTATCTAGTCCTATCTAGTCCTGTCTAGTCCTGTCTAGTCCTGTCTAGTCCTGTCTAGTCCTGTCTAGTCCTGCTTACTAGTATATTGATGCCCGGAGAAGGAAAGTATTTAAATGACGGATTATCACTGGGAATATATCTCCAAATCTCAGAACCATCCTGAAAGTAAAAAAGATTAAAAGATATTTTCAATTCTCTGAATCCACTTTGTTTCCGCTGATTTTGATATTTCAATGAATTCAATAATGCAATGATGATTTGATTGTATTTTTACGATGTTTTTACTGTGATACTGATAGCTTGGAGAAAATAACATCACATCATTAGAAATTAAGAAATTAAATAATATTTTCCTTAAATCTGAAATTTATTTATATCGTAAAAAAATATCAATTCAGAATGTTTTGCAGTCTATTTTAACCCTATAGCCTGTAAGGGGGAGGGGCAGGCCAAATTAGTAAAAATAAGGAGACGCAATATATGTCTTTAAGTTCAAATTTTAAAGTTCATCTCAATGAATTGAAAATTAGAATGCATACTTGGATGGGAAACCAGAAAATTATCTAGACAGGTTTGAATTAGGCTTCAAAAATATTTTTATAGGTTTTTATTTTCACAAATATAGAGGTTAAGAGGAAAAGGAGAGAAAAATAATGTTTTGGCCTGTTTTTTTATTGTTATTGAACCAGAGTTAAGAAAATAAGAACGCCAACAAAATAATTGCGATTGATGAAATTTTTCCTTTTTGTAAATATAATGTAACTAGTACACTGGAAAAAGTATAATTTTGAATTGTCTGTGTAAAATTTCAATTCTATTATTTAGGTGGAAGAAATTTTTTTCCAAATTTTTCAAAATGAAGGAGGTTTCTTCCAAGTAAATTTTATTATTCCCTCTGAGTTTTCTTCCCCAAAGTATTATTTGTTGACCAAAGCTACCTAGCTCCATTGGAGTCACGGCAAAACTCTCTCCTGATAAAGTTGTTTCTTGACTGCCAACTTATCAGACAGAGGAACGAATAAACCGTTAAAAGGTGGGTTAAGTGAACTTTGCAATTTTTCGAAGTATTCGAATGATCGAACTATCTTCAGTAATTTAGGTTTCTCCTTATGCACTACAAGGGGCTTGTTCAATTGGTGCACCGTCCCTTTTTGCCTTATATGGTTTGTTGTATATTGTCCAGCTTTCTCTGCTTCCTTAAAAGTCAGCCTGGTACTTGAAATAAACCAGAGTTTACAGTTAGTGTATTGGTGTTATATTAAAATAAAAGTGTGTGTGTATAGGACTGAGCTATGAAACAGAATGGTTTTGTTACAGATATGGTTTATATTAATACTCACAAATATATATAATTGACACTTATTATGGTTGAGTGCAGGGGGGAAATGGTGATACATATATTCAGTAAAAATACCAGAAAATATATAGAAAAAAGGCGGATTAGTGATTAGTGATTTGGTCTGTTTGTTTTATTAATAAATACAAGAAAGGTATGCGTGTCACACGCAGAATCTGATGTATTGGTCAATAGGTTGATGTTTTCCAATTTTACTTTTTAATTTGGCGATATGTTTTTGATATTAAGATATCTAGTTGTTTTTAAGCAAAACAGGACTGTAATTATTTAGATTACACAAGGATTCAGTTTGCCTGTTTGCTTAAAAGTGGTCCGGTACTTTAAATGAACCGGAGTCTTCAGTGTAAGAAGAGTCGCGTGACTAAATAAATAAAACGAATCTACCAAAAGTTTGCGTGCATATATAATATTATACATAAAGGGGGGGGGGGGGGCTAGAGTATTCATCTTTACATGTGAATGCTTTAAAAAATGTTCAGAGATGGAATTTAAAGAATTTGAGCCGCTTCCAAAACCCGATTTTAATTAAGAGCCGGCTTAAATCTTGAAACATTTGATACAATTTTAAGTGGAACCAACCATATTTAAGCCGCGGCTTACTTTTAAACCGCCGCTCAAATTCTTTAAATTCGGCCACTGGGGAAATGAAAACGTCTGTACTTTACGCCCTAATTTCTTTATATGCTAGATAATATCTTAAGAAACTCTAACTTTTTTCAATCTGCAAAACAGAAAGAAAATATGGCGTAGAATTTGTATGAACAATGTTTATATAACTACAAATTTTATTATTTTCACATCGGACTCAACATTTAAACCTGCAGAAAAGTGGCTTTGTGCAGTCAGGCAAAGCTTTTATGCATTTAGTTCAAAGATAAATAATAAATATAATTCTAAATATAAAAATTGGGAAAACCTAGAAAAGAAGAGATAGCAACTATTCTTCAATCTGTTCACATAAACTCCTAGACTTCAAGTTTATAATAGTGCTACAAAGTAAACTCCTAGACTTCAAGTTTATAACAGTGCTACAAAGTAAACTCCTAGACTTCAAGTTTATAACAGAGCTACAAAGTAAACTCCTAGACTTCAAGTTTATAACAGTGCTACAAAGTAAACTCCTAGACTTCAAGTTTATAACAGTGCTACAAAGTAAACTCCTAGACTTCAAGTTTATAATAGTGCTACAAAGTAAACTCCTAGACTTCAAGTTTATAACAGTGCTACAAAGTAAACTCCTACACTTCAAGTTTATAACAGTGCTACAAAGTATAAAACTTACTAAGTAACATTTAAAAAAACTTCAGAATAAAATTTCCAATGGTACTTTATTTATAGAGTATCTTGTTCGATTCACAATGTTTATTCTAACAAAACCTTTGTCTGTGACTCGCAGCTTTATTCTGTAGAGACATTTTTATGAATGTAGAAGTTTTTCAAAATAGAAAAAAAACGATAATTTCTTCATCGTTACACAGAAAGATGGTTTAAGGGGTATTGTTGTAAATTTGAAATTTCACTTCGTAAATGGAGAGACAATGAAAATTCTAAACACAACAAATAAATATAAAAAAATCCCTACTTAAGTTTTGTACTATTACTCCCACAAACTAGATTACACATGTTGTTGCCTATAAGTTTTTGTTTTAAATGTGTTTTAAAAGAGCTTGGAACTTTTAAATGGAAGGAATTGATTTAAGTGAGTTTCTTAATGGATGTGGCTTGTTAGTTAATATAATTGAACTGATAGTGCGGTATTATGAAATAAAATGTCAGGATTCATTCCATACGTTTTCACTTATTTAATTGCTACACAAGACTGCAAACTCGCTCTAAAAAAAATCACTAGACAGGATAATTCTGCAGGTTTGCTCTAGGATCTATTTTTTTAATCATTTAATATCCCAGACGAAAAACGGTAACAAAAATTCTTCGATAAACTAAGGAAGTTTTTCCACAATCGGAACCCAATGTTGTAGACCTTTAATATTTCAAACTATGAATGCTGTTAGATCAAATAATGTAAGTTTGAAATATCAAAGGTTTACATCATCAGGTTGCAAAGATAAAAGGATTACAAAAATTGAATTTGTGACAAAGACTCAATCCTTTACTTTTAAGGAACATATTATTCTAAAGAAATTATTGATTAAATCAATGGTAGAATTTAATATTTGTTATCATCATTTTCTTGAATTTTTTTTATATCTTGTTTTTTTCGCATATTCATCGAAAAAAAAAATCAAATTCCGCTTTTGCAATACAATTTAAGGAAGTCTAAGGGAATCGTTTGGAAAATAACCGAGTATTATAGAAACAGATGTCTGAAAAAATATTTTTTTTTCGCTAAGAGTTATTTTCTATTTTATTTCCCTGTTTCTAATCAGTGGCAAAAGTTTACATCATAACTTTTGTTACCTTTTTTGCCAGGGTTCTTCAAAAAATCAAATCTTGTGAGCAAACCCCAGATTTAACCAGCCATTATATATTCATATAGCTCGTTTTCGGTCTCAAATAGAAATAATAGATTTAAAATGAATTCTGACATTTTATTCTAGAATACTGCACTCTCAGTTCAACTACCAGACCTAGCCAGTCACTCCCTTTAAAGACACTTTTTTCTCCCTTGATGTTGTATCTCTAATTAGTTAACACTATTAAGCATTATTCAACGAGAGATCGGTAAAATTTTCCAAGAGACTAGTCCATATATTTCTCCTCAGTGTATTCAATAATTCCTATGTGTTCCTCTTTTTATATGTAAGCTCCGTGAATTTATTATAAAATCAAATGCTCTTAACAAGTCCAAATATGAATATAATCCGCAGTACGTTCATGAAAGGTCTGCAGTCCGTACATACGAGGTCGTGATTTTAATTTCTGTTTGTCTCATATGAATAACGATTTACTCATCAAATTTAGATTTTAAAAATCAATTGATCGAGAGTGAGAAAATTCCAAACCTCTTGTAATTTTAAAACCATGCTTATCATAGAGTAATAAAACGAAGAGGTGAAGCTTAGCTCAGATATACACAACCGACCTCCCTATTAATTGATTAATAGAGCGGTCGGTTGTATACATCACGATATGTTTGATATGTTTACGTATCTAACACTGTACACTTGTATAAAGAGTCATCGTATTTCTAAGGGGTGGTTTTATGTAGATATTTGAATATTAGTATTTATAATTAGATAGACACTTGATATGGATTTAAATAAAAAAGAAAATCAAAAATTGGTCAATTCCATAAAATCCCCCTTAGAAATACGATCACTTTATAAACAAGTGCACAGTGTTAGATACGTAAACATATCGTGATGTACACAACCAACCACTCAATAAATTAATAGGGAGGTTGGTTGTGTACATCTGAGCTAAGCTTCACCTCTTAGTTTTATTACTCTATGATGCTTATGGATCAGGTCTTTTTCGTTCAAATCAAATTTGCAGTTTTCGAAGACGCTCTGTAATAAACTTTGTTTTACCTTATACCACTTGACACTGTAGATTGCATCCCGCCCAACATCATATTTGCAAACCAGCTCCACAGTCTCTCCACTGTGATATATATTCAGATTAATTTCAATAAATTTAGATAAATAAAAATTAATTGGGTAAAAAGAAAGCGGTCTGCCGCGCCGGGGGGATTATGGTGTATTAAGTATAATGTAATATTTGTGTTATGAATATTTTCATCAATAATAAATTGAGAATGATTACGGTGTTATTATACAGTAAGAAAACTTTATGAGCAAACTACATAGTGTATTGGGGGGACTTGGGGGTAATAAAGGAATGGAAGTGGACTAGGGGAGAAAGAGGGTAGTTGGAGACTAGTGGACTAGGGGAATCAGAGGGTAGTTGGAGACTAGTGGAGTAGGGGAGAAAGAGGGTAGTTGGAGACTAGTGGACTATGGGAATCAGAGGGTAGTTGGAGACTAGTGGAGTAGGGGAGACAGAGGGTAGTTGGAGACTAGTGGAGTAGGGGAGACAGAGGGTAGTTGGAGACTAGTGGAGTAGGGGAGAAAGAGGGTAGTTGGAGACTAGTGGAGTAGGGGAGAAAGAGGGTAGTTGGAGACTAGTGGAGTAGGGGAGTGCAGAATAGAATAATATGGGAGTAGGATAATAGAAGAGTAAGTGAGTAGGGGAATAAAAGAGTTGGGGAGTAGGGATTTAGGGGTATAAAGGAAAAAGTGTGGAAGAAATTGGAAGTAAGAAATAATAGGAATGGGAAAGGAAAAAGGGAATTAAAGAGTTTGTACAGATGAATTTAGTTAAAGAGAAGTGGACTAAGGGAATAATTTGGGGGAAGTTAGTAAAGGTGCAGGGTACTGAGGGACTTGTTGACAGAAAGTGGATCAAGGTGCGGGGTACTGAGGGACTTGTTGACAGAAAGTGGATCAAGGTGCGGGGTACTGAGGGACTGATTGACGGAAAGTGGTTTAATGTGCAGGGCACTGAGGAACTGATTGACGGAAAGTGGATTGAGGTGAAGGGCACTGAGGGACTGGTTGGTGGAAAGGGACTTAAGGTGCAGGGCTTTGAGGGACTTGTTGACAGAAAGTGGATCAAGGTGCGGGGTACAGAGTGACTGATTGACAGAAAGTGGTTTAATGTGCAGGGCACTGAGGAACTGATTGACGGAAAGTGGATTAAGGTGCAGGGTACTGAGGAACTGATTGACGGAAAGTGGATTAAGGTGCAGGGTTAGGGAATAGTTTGGGGGAAGTGGATTTAGGTGTGAAGAATGGAGAAAATAGATGGAGAGAAAGGGATTAAGAGTTACAAAAGAAAGGTTCTAAGTTGAGTAGGTTAATTTTTTTAACGAAAGTTTAGGTTCCAGGTAAAGTTGGATCCCCAAGTTATAGTTTAGAATAAAGTTGTTAAAGATAAAGAGAAGAATAGGAAATACTTGGAATTCAGAAGTTGCCGTTCGGTGAGATAAAATAAAAAAGAACAAGGTCGATTTTGAAAATAAAAAGTTTAAAAATAAAAATAATCTGCACTGTCGAAAGAACACAGAATAATCTCTAAGTAATTTCGAACTTTCCTAAATTATTTCAAAAATACGAAAATTTTGGTCGAAATAACTAACAAAATACAGATAAAATTTGGAAGACATCCTCTAATATTGTGTTAATATTTCTAAAAAAATGTTTATATTTTCTTCAAATTTAAAAATCTAAAACAGTTTAAGTTTTAGGGCTAACATTCTAAATGTTGCAAAAATTCTCTTTGCATAAAGGGTGGTGTTTTCTTTATATTTTTACGACTTTTACCAAGTCTGGTATATGATAATTTGTGAAAATAAAAATATTTTTAAACTTTCATATTTTTTTGTTTGGCTATTTCAGCCACTCCTTTGATGCATTATCCGAATGAATTAAAAGGTTCTTGCCAAGAAAAGAGACATTTTCCGGACTTATCAATATGACATTATTGAAAAATTTTGTTTTAAGTAGAATTCCGTAATTTTGGCATACTTTCTGTATTTACTTACAAACACACTGCTATGGTTAAAAAAAAGTTAGAAAAAATCAAGTTCAGAAAACAGAATATAGATAGTACTGGATATATGGTATAAAAAAAGTATTATAAAAATATAATAGAAGTTAACTCGCTGCACAGAGTATATTGTACACAATGTATTATATACATTGTTATAGTAAAGTGAATACACAGAATACGTATTATATAAATCCCTAATATTGTATTGCTGTATCTATCTATTTGATATTCAATAAGGTGATTGAGGTCCAAACACAACAGGGTCCCAGTGAACCCTAACAATTTCGATTTAAGAATAACTTACCAATTGTAATCAAACTTTTATTTTGCTTTTTTTAATATTCAAATATGAAATAAAGCTGATCAAAAAAAAGTTAACAAAAGCAATAAAATAATATAAATAATAAAATAATATAAATTTAATGAAAATATGGCCCTAAATGTTTTTACAAAAATATTTCCTCGCCCGATGTGGAATTTTAAGAATTTAATGAAAAATAAAAGACGGCGATTAATCTGCTTATTTATTAGTTACTAGCTGAATAGCCCGGCGTTGCCCGTGGCAAAAAAAATGTTGTAAAAATATTTATTTTTTTTTTGAAAAAAAAAAATTTACAAACAAACAAACACCGGCCACCCATGAGTGTCCACAAAAAAATCAGCCCAATCGGTCCAGCCGTTTGACCGGCTATACGCAACATATTCAACAGTCATTAATACCAAATATTATTGGTATTATGAACACAGCTGAGTCTATTTTAAATTAATACTTAACTTTTTTTGAATTGAAAGGTTTACTTTTATTTTCTTTGGCCCTTTGACATGGCGTTGAAATACACTTCGTCGTTATACTGGATTTAAAAAGTAGGGTATCATTCTTATATTGTATATTATATATATATATATATATATATATATATATATATATATATATATACTGCAGCCTGGTTACCAGTTTAGATAATAAACAACACACTATTATTATAAATTACAAAACAAACAAACACCTCTAATGTACACAGTAGACATTCATCTTCTTATACAGATCTCAATAATATTATTGTTTTCTTGGATTGAAAAGATATCAATTTAAAAACAGAAAATATGGCCAAGATAAAACAAAATAACAACGTTACAAAGTGTTTTCTCAAGTAGTGAGCTAAATTCATAACGGTACTCGACCTGATTATAAAAAAATGAATTAAGTCTTTGCCACAAACCCAAATTTTCTAAACCCAATAACTTTGCACTTTAATTTAAACCTTTGATATTTCAAACTTAAATTATTTGCTCTAACATAAGTCATAGTTTGAAATATTTAAGGTCTGCGGCTTTGGTTTGCAAAGATATAGGTATTAGAAAATCATAGTTTGTGGCAAAGACTCAATTCCTTTACTCTATAAATAAATGTTAAAATACATCATCATTATATTTATATCATTGTTATTAGTAGTAGTGAGTAGTAGTAGTATTATGAGAATTTTATTATTCATCCTAACCCACCCTTGAGCTTTCTGTGTTATGTTTGGCATAAAGGGTAACAAAGGTTGAAACATTTGTATCAGCTTCTAGATAGCGATAATCTACAACGATTAATCCGTGAAAATATCTCAATCCATATTTTTAGACCGCAACGGATTAGGTGTACGGATCAGTGTTTTCAGCCGGGATTTAAAGGGACTGTAAAGGGACTGAGAATCTCAGGAGTTGAACGATACATGAAAGACATCTATCTGACGTTCCAGTCACGAGAAATTGATATAAAACTTTGTCAAACTTTTAAGAAAATCTATATATATGAAATTTTGTATAAAAGTAGTAGGCTTAAACAGATCATATTCAGCAAATACGCAAACAATCTGAAAACGATTATATCCCCAAGAAACCTGAGAATCTCAGGTTTGCTCCCATTATATTTTTTTGCATTTTTGAAAGATATAATTGATATTTTTATTTAAAAGTCCATATTACGTCGCAAGAACTTCCACCAATGAGAGTGCTGTATACTGGTCACGTGATACAGTCGGAAATCACGTGACCAGTATACTGCACTGCCATCTGCTGAAGTTATTGTGAGGTAATACGGATTATACGGACTATATGTTGTGATATTATCAATTATATATTTTCAAAATGCAAAATGAAAATTAAATGTTATAACAGGAGCAAACCTGGGATTCTCAGGTTTCTGTAGGATATCTACGTTTTCATATTGGTTTTGTATATGTGGAATATGATCTGTTTTATACTACAACGTTTATACAAAATTGCGTATATATTATTTTTCGCATAAATTTGACACAGTTTCATATCAATTTCTCGAGACAGAAACATCAGATAGATGTCTTATAGGGATCGTCAACTCCTGAGATTTTCATTTAAAGGGACTGTAAAGGAAAAATGAAAGAGGGTATAGGCTGAAAGCTAATCACTTTAGCTCTCGATCGCGACCCATGAAAGTTATATCTGATGTTCCTATCTCGAGAAATTGATATACAACTTTGTCAAAGGAGTTGAGTTTTTGCCACAAACTCTGATTTTCTAATCTCTATATCTTTGTAAACCAATGTCGTAGACCATAGATATTTCAAACTATTAATACTTATAGATAAAGTAATCTAAGTTTGAAATATCAAAGGTTTGAACCATAAAATTACCAAGATATTGGAATCAGAAGATTTTAGTTTGTGATAAAAACTCAATTCCTTTATACGAAAATTAATATATATACAATTTTGTATAAAAGTAGTAGGTTTAAAAAGATTAAATTCAGCAAATAAGCAACCAATCTGACAACGATGATATCCCAGAGAAAGCTAATTGTAAACTAGGTTTACTTTTATATTTGTTATTTCTATTTTTAATAGATTTCATTCATAATATTATTTAAACGTCCGTATTACTTGATCAGAAATTCCACCAATGGCAGTGCAGTAAAGTGGTCACTTGATACAGGCGGAGACAAGTGATCAGTATACTGCTCTGCCATTGGTGATGGTTCTAGTCACGTGATTTAAGTTTAAGATTTTATCAATTTTACAGATATGAACTTTGGTATAATTTTAAGACAGTTTTATATCAATTTCTCGAGACAGGAACTTCAGATAAAACTTTCATGGGTCGCGATCAAGAGCTAAAGTGATTAGCTTTTATCCTATACCCCTTTCATTTTTCCTTAAGAGACAAAATTCCTACCTTTGGTCCATGGTCATTTAAGGTTTTATTTTTACCGCAAATATTGAAAGAAAAAATATAAAGTAACCCCATTTATCCTATATCATTACTCCACAATGTTAATAGAATAGAATTATTTTTCCTATCAAAAAATCCCCCTCCTCCTTTATGTTTTGAAATTTCACGGGGGGGACAGAGGGGATTAGAAAATTCCCCTCTCAGCGTACCCCTCCCCCCTCCCTCCTCCCTCAGACAAACCCCTCCTAACACGCAATGTATTGGTTCTAGGCAACAAAACATATTATTATAATATTATTAAATTCAGATCATTCATAATCTTTCAGTCAAGATATACCTTTAATTAAACAAGAATAAACACTGACAAAACATGGAAAAGCTTTTTAAAACATTGAGTAGCGTTTACTTTGATAAAAAGCTGACATGAAGGTGAATACATCTAAAGCTGAAATGAAAGGGTATGAATCCAAAGCTGACATGAAAGGGTATGAATCCAAAGCTGACATGAAGGAGAATGAATCAAAAGCTGACATGAAGGGGAATGAATCTAAAGCTGGCATGCAGGGGAATGAATCTAAAGCTGGCATGAAGGGAATGAATCTAAAGCTGGCATGAAGGGGAATGAATCTAAAGCTTACATGAAGGGGAATAAATCTAAAGCTGACATGAAGGAGAATGAATCTAAAGCTGGCATGAGGGGGAGTGAATCTAAAGCTGACATGAAGCAGAATGAATCTAAAGCTGACATGAAGGGGAATGAATCTAAAACTGACATGAAGGAGAATGAATCTAAAGCTGACATGAAGAAGAATGCATCTAAAGCTGACATGAAGGAGAATGAATCTAAAGCTGGCATGAAGGGGAATTAATCTACAGCTTACATGAAGGGGAATAAATCTAAAGCTGACATGAGGGGGAGTGAATCTAAAGCTGACATGAAGGATAATGAATCTAAAGCTGACATGAAGGGGAATAAATCTAAAGCTGACATGAAGGAGAATGAATCTAAAGCTGGCATGAAGGGGAATGAATCTAAAGCTTACATGAAGGGGAATAAATCTAAAGCTGACATGAAGGAGAATGAATCTAAAGCTGACATGAGGGGGAGTGAATCTAAAGCTGACATGAAGCAGAATGAATCTAAAGCTGACATGAAAGGGAATGAATCTAAAGCTGACATGAAGGGGAATGAATCTAAATCTGACATGATTAGGAATGAATCTAAATCTGACATGATTAGGAATGAATCTATATCTGACATGATTAGGAATGAATCTAAATCTGACATGATTCGGAATGAATCTAAATCTGACATGAAGGGGAATGAATCTCTAACTGACATGAAGGGGATTAATCTAGAGTTGAGATGAGGAGGAATGAATGATAGTATCACCTGCTGGCAAACTTTGGACTGTTAATTCCCAGCATCTCTAGTCCTCCAGATCCTGACATAATATTATCATTGATAAATAATTAAATTAGGTTGAAAATATCAGGTTAGAAATAAAAAACTTAATTCATCAGGTCTACTTTTTGTTTATTATTTTAATTAAAATCTAGCAGGTAAATTAATATGGTAACATTCCTTTCTGAAGCATTTAAATATTTTGTGAAGGTGTTAAATTAAATATTAATGATTTATCAAGAAATCATTAAATATAATTAAAAGCATATATTCCATCAGAATACCATTGTCATTAAAGCAATAAGACATATTTGACACGAGTTCAAGAATATACAATTATCTATAATAATACTAATATATTAGTGATATTCTTAAAAATGAAATTTAAAAAAGAAAGTTAAAAGAACTTTTTATTCAAGAAATACAGCACGATTCCTCTATAAAGAGAATGTAGACCTTTTATTAAGTAACATCTCAGTAAACTCATTCAAAACTCACTAGAAACGAAAAACAAGTTATATACACTAAAATGATTTGAAAAGAATCTTTTTGTTAATGATTTTGGTTTTTTTTTTAATATTGATGGTTTCCTTCATACTGGGCACTAATTGTTTTCCTTGGCATTTGAGTACTGTTAATTTAGGACTATTTTTAGTTTTTTATATAATTTTTAAGAAATCGTAGAAATCAAGAGGATTTTCTGGTTTACAGTCCAATCTTCTTGTCAATATTTAACGCGTTTCAGGTTAAAAGTAAAGTTTGTTGACTTAAGAATTATTTATTGAATTTATCACCTGTTGGAATTAAACACAAGATATAAAGAAGATTTCTAACAGTTTGCTGAACCCTTTCTTCTCTCATCTTATTTATTTCCACTGCAGGCTAATTATTCTTCATTGTCACACAAATTTATCTTCTGAAATTTTTACACTTTTAAAAGATTATTTTAATATCAAATTTAACATAATTAGAGATAACAGTTGCAAAATACGAAATCCTTAGCTATATTTATCATTCAAAAGAGATAGGGAGGACAACAATCATTTCTTGAAATGATTTGTTTAAGTTTTTGTGTGTATTTTAAAGACATGAAACTTTATACAACTTAAAACAAGAAATATAAGCAGACGCCTAAATATATCCTTTTGTTATGACTAACCCCAATGTCTAAGAAACTTTAGACAATGGAAGTTAAACTTTTTTAATGTTGAAAGGAGAAATTTCTGAAAAATACTAGGAAACTTTTCTGTATCACATTCACATTCCTCTCTGTGTTAGTTAATTATACGTTAAGACTACACAATACTGCAACTTTTTACTTGAATATCAGAGTTTTAGAAAGTTATCGAAATTTCTTTTTAAGACATGGTTAAATGGGGGGGGGGGGCGTGGCTTATTCTCGTTTGGCCCAAGGTATTTTCTGTAGATTTTGCCCTGAACTACAGTTCTAAATCTGAAATTACTCGGGATTCTCTTGTAGATGTAATTTGAACGGTAAAGTCCTGAACTTAGAGATGGGTCGTTTTCACTTTTTCTGAAAAACGAATGGATCGTTTCGGTTTCGAATTAGAAAAGATCGTTTTTAAAAAGAATCGTTTTTTAAAGTTAAAAACGAAGTACTTGTTCTTTTTTTAAATTCGTTGTTTCGTTGACGCCGTTTTTTAATTTTAGCCATCGTTAACTATCGTTAGCGACCATACTTTCATTTAAGATCATTAACGACGACCCTAAGTTCACGATCGTTAATAATGACCCCTCGTCAACAATCGTTAACGACGACCCTTAGACGTAGAGAGGGCAGCTGTAAGTCCTGGGCCTAGTGGGGGGGAGGAACTCTGAAAAGCCCTGGATCGGGGGAGGGGGGTAGGGGAGATAAGTGGAACTCTGCAAGTCAAGATTTGGACCAGGGTTTCTTTATAGCTCAGGTTCTGGACTAAGATGAAAGATAAGGTAGATGAGATGGAAATCATTTTTATTAAACTAAATCCAGCAAATCAAACAGATCAAAGTCTAGGCTGCAGGGCAAACCTTTACAAGAAAATATCAGGAAAAAATGATAAAATACAATAAAAAATAATCTTTCTAGAAATAATTATTTATGTTTAAAAAGTTTGTGCTTGAAAGTGAATAAGTATTTTTTGTATAAAGTTCTGTTTTGGAAAGTTTGAGAACTGATTATTGGTGTTGACAGCTCAATACACAATCAAACCTAGAACATATAGAAACCTACAGGAACAGAGACAAAACACGTTATATAGATTATAGAACATTTTCAACCAGCTTGTAGCTAGTTTCAAGCAACAATCCATTTAAAGCTTGTTCGATTCACACCAGTATCCTTTAATTCTCTGCCTCACCTCGGACTAACCTGGGTGAGATATGCTTTGTTTTCATCAATTTGAAATCAATTGCATTTTTTTTTTTAATTCAACAAACGTTAAAATTACGGAGTTGTTATTTTTACTCTTTTTTTAAACGCATATGCCGACAAAAAAAGCACAAAAGAGAAATGGCAAAAAATTTTGTGTAATATGTCAAATTTCGATCCGCGTGGCCTGAGTAACATAGAAGGGAAAGTATCGTTGTTTTTTACCTTGAAATCAATAATTTTTTAGCAAAAATCCTAAAATTTAAAGCAAGCTGTACATTTCAAGTTCCGGCCGACTGATCACCAGCTATAGCAAGCTGTACATTTCAAGTTCCGGCCAACTTTTAATTAGCTAGAGCAAGCTGTACATTTCAAGTTCCGGCCGATTTTTCATCACCTAGAGCAAGCAGTACATTTCAAGTTCCGGCCGATTTTTCATCAGCTAGAGCAAGTTGTACATTTCAAGTTCCGGCCAACTTTTCATTAGCTAGAGCAAGCTGTACATTTCAAGTTCCGGCCGACCATTCATCAGCTAGAGCAAGCTGTACATTTCAAGTTCCGGCCAACTATTCATCAGATAGAGCAAGCTGTACATTTCAAGTTCCGGCCGACTATTCATCAGCTAGCGCAAGCTGTACATTTCAAGTTCCGGCCAACTATTCATCAGATAGAGCAAGCTGTAGAACACACAATACAAATACAGTCCATAAAAGGTAAGACGAGATAGTACACCTAATGAATAATGAATGATCCATTTTTAGTGAAATCTATTTGCATCGGACATGTCACTTTATAAATGGCGAATCACTTGAAATTACGTCTACAGTCCCTTTAAGAACGATCATGGTTTGGTTGTAAGCTACTTATTAACTTGTGAAACCTGAGTGTCTGAGTGCTAATTGAGCACTCTGTGGTTTAACGTTTATAGTGTATAGATGGAAGTAAATGGTAGACAAAAAAAGAATTTATTTGTCTAATCAGGTTGGAATAAAAAAATATATCCTTTATTCTATTTTTTAAACAATCCTAGAGCTCTGCGCTTTCTTTTTGAAACGTTAAAATAAATAAATATGAATAAACCGTTCTGTTTCCTTTATTAGTACATGCAACAATTTTCATTGAAGCCCGCTAATATGTAATATAAAAACGTATTTACGCAGGTCCAAGTTAAAACTAGCCCCTTTAGAACAGAATAATTTCATTTACAATACATCATTGATAGAAAATTAAAAGTATATTTAAGGTTAAGTATATTAAAAAAACTGAAATCACTGTTTCATAGTTTAGAGTTGAAAGAAGAATGTAAAATGAACATGGCCCTCATTTCAATTGAGGATACGAAGGAGGAACAATGAGAATTTGAGATAAGTAATGGGAACTAAAGGAACTGACGATGATAAAAAAGCTAAAATATAAAGGTAACTAAAGTAACTAGGAGAACTGGAGTAAATAAAGAAACTAAGAGTACTAGAGTAGGAATTAAGAGAACTGGAGTAACTAAAGGAACTAAGAGAACTGGAGTGACTAAAGGAACTAAGAGAACTGGAGTAACTAAAGTAACTGGGAGAACTGGAGTAAATAAAGAAACTAAGAGTACTAGAGTATGAATTAAGAGAACTGGAGTAACTAAAGGAACTTAGAGAACTGGAGTGACTAAAGGAACTAAGAGAACTGGAGTAAGTAAAGGAACTAAGAGAACTGGAGTAACTAAAGGAACTAAGAGAACTGGAGTAGCTAAAGGAACTAAGAGAACTGGAATAACTAACGGAACTAAGAGAACTGGAGTAACTAACGGAACTAAGAGAACTGGAGTAACTAACGGAACTAAGAGAACTGGAGTAACTAAAGGAAATAAGAGAACTGGAGTAACTAACGGAACTAAGAGAACTGGAGTAACTAATGGAACTGAGAAAACTAAAGTAACTGAAGGAACTAAGAGAACTGGAGCAACTAAAGGAACTAAGAGAACTGGAGTAACTAAAGGAACTAAGAGAACTGGAGTAACTAAAGGAACTAAGAGTACTGGAGTAACTAAAGGAACTAAGAGAACTGGAGTAACTAAATGAACTAAGAGAACTGGAGTAACAAAAGGAAATAAGACCAATGAAGTAACTAACGAAAATAAGAGAACTGGAGTAACTAGAGGAACTGGAAGAACTGAAGTAATTAAACGAAATAAGATAACTTGAGTAACTAAATGAACTAAGAGAACTGGAGTAACTAAAGGAACTAAGAAAACTGGAGTAACTAAAGGAACTAGGAGAACTGGAGTAACTAAAGTAACTAAAAGAACGGGAGTAACTAAAGTAACTGAGAGAACTGGAGTAACCAAAGTGACTAAGAGAACTGGAGTAACTAAAGGAATTAAGATAACTGGTGTAACTAAATGAACTCAAAGAACGAGAGTAACTAAAAGAACCGATGGAACAGAGGATACTAATGGAACTAAGGGGACTTCGGGACGAGAACCAATGCATTGAGTATCCGAGGTGTCGTATAAAAACGGAGGTTGCTCGTATAAATCCAACGGACAAACACACATGTACACTTGACTAACACGCAAACATGTACATGTGATAAGTAAATACTCTCCGATATACATGACAGTGCATATATTCAAGATATTGGAATCAAAGTACATTCAACTAGGTCTACGGGACGATTCACTCGCTTATTTAGAAATAATTATAGTTTTTTTTATAATGCTCTTTAAGTCGTTATGTTTTCATTATATTATTTACATTTGTTATTATTTCATATTTTTCAATTTTACAACCAATAAACCCACCCTGAGGTCACGTGAGTTGACACCAAGCTGTTTCACGCTTACTGAATACAAACAGATATCTAGACGGAATAACAATATATATATAATTCCACTTTATATTAGCAGGGGTATTATTTATGGCTTAATTTTGTTAAAAGAATCATTTTTTATTATTTAATCATATGATGAGTGGACGGGTCGAATCCTGCTCCATGGTATTTTCTACGATCCTTGGAGCTGCCTCTAGGCTAAGCTTTGTACACTGTCGTCTCTGTCGTCTTATCGAATCCTGCTCCATGGTATTTCATACGATCCTTTGAGCTGCCTCTAGGCTAAGCTTTGTGCATTGTCGTCTCTGTAATCTTATCCTGTATTGCATGCACTGATTTCCCACATATTTGTATCCTGACATAAACAGATATTAATATTAATCTAACAATCAACCATCCATCTTCAGATAGAATTATAATGGTAAGTGATCTATCAGTGTACTGTCTTCTAATATATCCGTTGAAGGGGAACAAAATATAATGATAAGAGAAGAGCAAGAAATAAGTTACTGTCATATTAGATTTTCATTTCCGAAATCTCCAAATACTGTTTGTTGGTTAAAAATCTAAGAGAAAGGAACTGATGACTTGGCTCAAATCTTACAATTCCTACATCTCTACAATCTAATGGTATTTTTTATTTTCATTATTTAATCATTTATATTTTGAAATATTTAATCTCGATGTCCCCTGTGGACACTTTTGATTTTCTGCTTAATCCTTTCTTTGTCTGTTTCTGATTTGCTATTCGATTTCGGCAAACGACACTCTGTTGGTTGAATATTAGACTCTTTCCTGGATATAAAATAAAGAATGAATTAATCAGGGAATAAAGAAAAAGGGGAGATCAAGCATTGATATCGATATTCACAATACGAGAGTTGCCAGCTATGAGCTATGTTCTTCGATTGTACTGTTTAGCTAGCTATCAAGTTTTAATTAAATTTTTACAACGGAAAGTAAGAAGTAAGAAGAAAAAAACGACCATTGCTTTCTGAAATGATGAACCACAGAGAAGTTTTAACCTCTATTATTTACGAACACGTATAGGACACTGGGTCTACATCTGGTCTATCTGCATCAACATTCTTCTTTTTAACATTAAGCATACCATTTCTCAACAAAAATAATAATGATAAAAAATATTTTATTTTAAAGTATGCAATAAATGTAAGGGATATATTGTATTTTTTCCAAGTACGAGGTATGGTGGGAAGGGGGGAGTAGGGAGATGTGGCAAGGGGGGAAATTAGGGAGTCGATGATTGGAAAGGGGGGGATGTAAAAAGAGGGGAAGGGAGAAGTAGACTGGACCTTGTGCTATATCAATACTAATCTAATAAATAAGGTAGATAGACAGATAGCTATAGACAAGATAGATATAAATCTAAACAAAAGGGTCAGAGTAACAGAAAGACGAAGTGAAAAATTAGCTTAACAATATCCCGATTAGGCTATTTTTGTCTAGCCTAGATGATTTTGCCCTTAGAGTTAAGATAGGGGAGTGTGATTCCTAGTCCAACTTTTCAAGGCCTTCTCATTAAAAAAATCGATTCACCGACAAAAGGTCAAACGACACAGGGTCAAACGACAATGGGTCAAACGACAAAGGGTCAAACAACAAAGGGTCAAACGACAAAGGGTCAAACGACAAAGGGTCAAAAGTGCGACAAAGGGTCAAACGAAAAAAGGTCAAAATGATAAAAATATTTTTTGATTTGAATCATAGGGAACTCGCAACCCTCCTATCAATTTTGTACATGGATCTTATATGTTTGACATGGATATGAGTGACCATATGGCCGCAGCGCTCGGCTTCCTAGCCTGTCCTAGTCGCAGCGCTCGGCCCAGAAAGTGTCTTAACTAACCTAACCCGTGGCCGCAGCGCTCGGCCCCCTAGCCTGTCCTAGCGATATTAGGATTAGACAANATTTAAAAAAAATTTGCCCCTTTGTCACATTTTTTGACCCTATGTCGTTTTCCCCTTTGTCGCGCTTTTGACCCTTTGTCGTTTGACCCAGTGTCGTTTGACCCTTTGTTGTTTGACCCTTTGTTGTTTGACCCTTTGTTGTTGGACCCTTTTTTGTTTGACCCTTTGTTGTTTGACCCTTTGTCGGTTGACCCTTTGTCGTTTGACCCTGTGTCGGTGAACCAAAAAATTAGACCTCTAACTTTAATGGTGTTTCGCTACGCCTAGGCTTAGCTCATAACAAAGCAATATTCAAAACCTTTCTAATTTTTACCTAAGAATCCTCTTGCTAGGGGGATTGGAATCCCTGTATTTATCTCCCATATTCCTCTCTGGAAGTAAAACAGGTTGAAGGATTCAATCTGAACAAGAGAAACTATCTTACTACCAGAGAAAAAATACTGTATGACTAAAATGAATATTTACAATTATATCAAACGTTCATATAAATAAAAGGAGCCCAGTTGGCAAAAAATCTTCATGTCGGACTAAAAATATTAAATGACTAAAAAGGAACCGTATTTACAATGGTAACCCCTAGTTTAGTACTAACCTCAACGTGACTGGCAAGATCTCTAGTTAAAAATCAGAAAACTATACTCGTCAAAACCTTTTCAATTCTGAAACATTAAAGCCATTTAAGCTTATTCTCGTCGATAAAATATGCATTTTACAACACTAAAAAACTACGTATATGCTTATTACTAGAGAACTGATCCAACACTGAGTAGTACTAAACCCGGCAGCTGCCTATACAGTACAAAAAACCAGTTTTCTGCTTCATCCATACTCCTTATACGCACACAACTTCCAGGGCCGTCACAACTTATATACCCACAGGGGCGTCAATCCACTCGCACAAATGCGTGCGAAACACTGCCCGCCAGAAAAGAGAAAAATAATGAGGAAACCCCGAATGACCATCAAAATTTGGTATAAACTGGAGTCAATCCCCATCTCTACAAAATGTTCAATGCCCATCCCTAATCACCCACACAAAATAATCAACAGATCAGCAAAACAACTTTATTTTCTTCAATAAAACAGCACTGGTTCAATGTTCATAATCTTAGAACTCAAAATCATATTTCTCCATCTCCGCAGGAATCTCAAACTGAAATTCTTCTCCATTCATCCCAACAGGCTCATCATCCTCTATGACTCTCCTATAACCCTCGATCATCTCATCATACGTTAGTACCCTCGGAGTCAAGGATACCCTGTTCCTAGATCTAGCTCTTCTCCCAGAAGAGGAAGGATTCAACCCAGGATTAGGGTTCTTCGCAACCTTGCTTGCTCCAGCCTTACTCTTCTCTTGACTCAACACAGACTCCGCTCCAGGAACCTCTGGAACCCTGTCAGATTCATCCTTGCTCTCCCCTAGATCCAACACGGGCTCAGCTCCAGCCACAACACTTAGTCCAGGATCAGTTCTCCCAGACTCCTTACCAAAACCACCTGCTCCAGGTTCTCCAAGAGCTTCAGAGTTCCCCACTGCCATGGTTGAACTATGCCCAACCTGCGCGCCATCAGCCTGCACATCATCAGTCTCATCCCTGGTTCCACTCCCGGTCTCAAAGGATCCAGGCTGGACAGGGACAAGCACCGAATGACTTGCATTCTTACGATCAACCTTCCTCCTCTTGGCAGCTCCTTTCTTTACTCCAGTTCTGGACCTAGATCTAGACCGCACTCGCTTAGTACCAGGTTTAGTTCTCCTCTTCCACACAGGGAGCTGAGGCAAACCCTCTCTCCATCTAGTCCTCTCCTTAAGGTTCCAATCTACTCTAATCTCTTCCATCCAGGCTACCCGATCCCTCCTGATAGCAACCTCAGTTTCACATTTCTCAAGAGCATTCTTCTCCTCCTGATAAGTCTTCTCAATTCCTTCATTCAATTCCTCTTCCAACCTGATTACTACCGGAGCAGGTTCATCAAATATCCTCAAGAACATCAATCTCAAGGCGTCATACAGACCCTTGTAAAACAACCTGAACCCCGAATTCCTCATCATTCTGGTGAAAAAGAACTTCAGTCTAGAAGGATTCATCCTCCCCCATTCCAATATTGACCATCTTTGGAATCTCTGAATCCCAGTACATAATCTACCGATCCGAGTACTATGGACCACGCTGGGATCAAAATCGATCAACGGAACAGAGATAGAACCAGGTCTAGAGAACCCTCTACTCCCAGTAACAGGTTCCGTCCAAGACTGAAACCCAATCTCCTCTGCTGACAAGCCGAACCTAGCATATTCAAGATCCGCTTCAGTGGGAACCCTGAGAACTCTATTATCTGACCACTGTATATTCGCTCTAGCCAAGATCCTGATCTGTACCAAGAACCACTCCCTACATTGAATCAAATATCGGCAACCTCCATGAGTTATGGACGGCCATGCTCCAAGCAATCTAGTCCACAACTTCACATACTTAGGAGAATCTTGACACAATTTATCCCTTGCATCCCGAAACCTGAGAGTGCGGAATAACTCCTCTCTGGTACCAGCTCTAGCCTCTGCATCCTGATGGTATTCTACCCCTTCTAAACTAAGCACCATCCAATCCAGGAACCAATCAACAGCCTCTTTCTGCTCACACTTCAGGAACCAGCAGACAATATCCGGATCAGGATACAAATCCCTTAATAAAATTCCAGCTAGAATTACATAGACCATGAATCCGAACCTTACATCTCCAATCCCATAAATACAAAGGGATTCAGGGATCTCAGACCATCTCAGACCCCACATATCATCGCCAGTAGATACGGTTTTGTTGAGCAAGGTTCCTATGACCTGCACTCCCAGAGCAGTCATATTTCTGGCATGGAACTTGTATCCAGCAGCAATAGACAGTGCAGCAAGATCAATAAATCCATTACTCAGCTCCACAGGTTCATCTGCTAATAACGAATAGAACTCCTCAATCCCTCGGACATCTCTCCGGATACCAAGTCCGGCAGATACCGGGAGATTGCGGAGTATCTTCAAAATCCCCTGTTGAACTGTCATCCGTTCCAAAAAATAGATTCCGTCTCTGTTTCTGTGCATATCCAGAGAGATCACAGCCATCCAAGTGATCCCATTACCAAACATGATCTTCCCTGGTATCTGCTTATACCCATCCGCTCCATATCTTGCTAAGGATTCCTTGGTTGGCTTCTTCTGCAGCAAGGCACCCGGAGCGCCTATCTCAACCTTGCCCGCCATTCTCAAAGTATCATGATATGTGGCTTTCACGTCTTCAACATCTAAAGATACAACACAAGACCCGAACCTTTCCTGATCCAGCTCAAACTGCTCCTGCATCCACAGACGAACCTCATCAATCTCCCCTTCAGACGAAACACCACATATTAACTCCTTCACTTGCACTTCTTGAGTCATGTTCCAGCTTAACCCCCGATGAGACTGGAAACTCTTCAGATCCTCTAGTTTTGGAAACATCCAACCTTCAGAATTCTTCACATCTTCAACAAGATAATCCAGCAACGGAGCTCCTACTGGAAGATAATCCTTCTTCTCTCCGAATTTAGGAACATTCAGTTGATCGGGGCTGACATTATCCAGGTATTTATCCATACAATGCTTATCTCTCTTTGTCGCAATCCTGTGCCTGAAACCAGTAACCTCTCCAA
>NW_019397188.1:0-2458 GCF_000591075.1 Eurytemora carolleeae
AAGGGGGGGGGGAGAAGGTAATCCATTAATATTCTAATTTGAGTACAAAGCAATAATTACTTTGCAATTTAAGATGTAGGTTAAAAGTGAAAAAAAAATATTTTAAAACCTATAAAAACATTTTTCTACCCTGGAAATAGTTCCCAGAACTAACTGAAGAAAAAATTATTTTCACAGAGTTTCAAACCCAGGATACAGGGGTACATATATATAAATACAACCTACCCAGGATACAGGGGTACATATATATATATACAATCTACCCAGGATACAGAGGTATATATATATACAACCTACCCATGATTCAGGGGTACATATATATACAACCTACCCAGGATACAAGGGTATATATATGCAACCTACCCAGGATACAGGGGTATATATATATACAACCTACCCAGGATACAGGGGTATATATATCCAAACTCATCCAGGATACAGGGGTACATTTATCCAGACCTACCCAGGATTCAAGGGTTATATCCAAACTATCCAGGATACAGGGGTACATATATTCAAAGCTTCTCAGGATACAGGGGTACATATATTCAGACCTACCCAGGGTTTAGGGGTACATATATCCACACCTATCCAGGATACATGGGTACATATATCCAAACCTACCCTAAATACAGGTGTACATATATCCAAACCTACCCAGGATACAGGGGTACGTTTATCCAAACCTACCCAGGAAACAGGGGATATATATCCAAACCTACCCAGGATACAGGGGTACATATATCCAAACCTACCCAGGATACAGGGGTTTGTTTATCCAAACCTACCCAGGATACAGGGGTACATATATCAAAACCTACCCAGGATAAAGGGGTACGTTTATCCAAACCTACCAAGGAAACAGGGGATATATATCCAAACCTACCCTAAATACAGGCGTACATATATCCAAACCTACCCAGGATACAGGGGTTTGTTTATCCAAACCTACCCAGGATACAGGGGTACATATATCAAAACCTACCCAGGATAAAGGGGTACGTTTATCCAAACCTACCCAGGAACAGGGGTACATATATCCAAACCTACCCTAAATACAGGCGTACATATATCCAAACCTACCCAGGATACAGGGGTACGTTTATCCAAACCTACCCAGGAAACAGGGGATATATATTTAAACCTACCCGGGATACAGGGGTATATATATCCAAACCTACCCAGGATACAGGGGTATGTTTATCTAAGCCTACCCAGGATACAGGAGTATATATATTCAAACCTACCCAGGATACAGGGGTACGTTTATCCAAACCTACCCAGGAAACAAGGGTAGATATATCCAAGCCTACCCAGAATACAGTGGGGGGGGGAGGGGTGAAAATGTATACAACTATGCCCCTGAAAGTTGATTTGAGTAGGGCGGGAAGGGTTTTGGCTTTTTTCTCACTATGGGTAAAAAATTATATTTTAGGTCTCACGATCCGAGTTTTGTAAATATCAATTTCAAAACTAAACCTTGGGAAAAAATATAGAATAATCACGTGATATATTTGAATATTCATTACATTCATTTTGCAGATACGTCTAAAGGCAGAGATATGTCTTCAAAAGGGACATAGTTAAAATGAAATAACTAGCTTCATTATAAAAGTGGGGAGATTTATATCCAGGAATTTTAGAGATATATTTAGATATTCAATCATATAACTTTCTATTGGAGCAGGTGCTCATTCTGTTCATAATCTACTAACAAACCATGTACAGGGTGCTTATTCTGTTCATAATCAACAAATAAACCATGTACAGGGTGCCCATTCTGTTCATAATCAACAAATAAACCATGTACAGGGTGCTTATTCTGTTCATAATCTACAAACAAACCATGTACAGGGTGCCCATTCTGTTCATAATCTACTAACAAACCATGTACAGGGTGCTTATTCTGTTCATAATCAACAAATAAACCATGTACAGGGTGCTTATTCTGTGCATAATCAACAAACAAACCATGTACAGGGTGATCATTCTGTTCATAATCTACTAACAAACCATGTACAGGGTGCTTATTCTGTTCATAATCTACAAACAAACCATGTACAGGGTGCCCATTCTGTTCATAATCTACAAACAAACCATGTACAGGGTGCCCATTCTGTTCATAATCAACAAATAAGCCATGTACAGGGTGCTCATTCTGTTCATAATCAACAAATAAACCATGTACAGGGTGCTCATTCTGTTCATAATCTACAAACAAACCATGTACTATATGGATTTATATACTATATCTCTCTCGATATTTATATTTATCCATATCCATCCTTCTGTCCTTATACATATCCATTTATCTATCAATATCCATCATTCATTCATATATATCCCCATAAACATATCCATCTATCCAATAGTTTCTATTCTGCTGTGATGTTGTTATTGTTATTCATTGAAAACATAAACATAGTTAGTTCAACCAACACCATATGTCGGGGGGGGG
>NW_019397188.1:2763-8682 GCF_000591075.1 Eurytemora carolleeae
TTCGCCTAAAAATGAGAAAAAAAGGGGGGGTGCAGGTGGACCAATAATGAATAGATTGATCAAGTATCTCTAATTTGTATTTGTGTAAAATCACTAATTAAAAATATACGCAGATTATGCACTGTAAGCATCAAATAAACCTACAGTAATAAAAAAGTGTTCAGTGCAGCCAAAATGATATTTGTGTTTTTAATTATTTCTCGAATTGTTCAATCTGAAAACAAACGGAAATATTTCAAAAACAATTAAAAAAGAATATAAGGGTCGATAAAGCGGCTTATAATGTCAGGTTCACTGAAATGTTGCAATTAATTACTAGGGCCGGCGTATGAGCTTTGATTAAGAATATATAATAATGCAAGTAATCACTTCTGAATAGTATTATTAAATTCATTGTATTGTATTGTATTGGTTAGCGATAGTGTTCAAATGTTTCTTATTCTCTACAATTATAATGCTTGATTTCAACACCATATCTGATTCATTCAAATGTAAGCGTATACACAATACATACGGAGTCCAAATTTAATCAAGTCTCTTCGTCCCTCTGATTCAAGAAGCCCTCCGATTCAAGAAACCCTCCGATTCAAGAAGCCCTCTGATTCAAGAAACCCTCTGATTAAAGAAACCCTCTGATTCAAGAAACCCTCCGATTCAAGAAGCCCTCCGATTCAAGAAACCCTCTGATTCAAGAAACCCTCCGATTCAAGAGACCCCCTGATTCAAGAAACCCTCTGATTCAGGAAACCCTCTGATTCAAGAAACCCTCTGATTCAAGAAACCCTCCTATCCTACATTAAATCTTATGATTCAATAACTCCAATCTGTCCATATGCATCCAATGTAATCCCATTCTCCATTCGGCCCTGTCTCGAAATTCTCGATATTTATCTTACCTTCAGTTCATCTATAAATCCCTCCATGATTACCTCCATTCCTCCTATAAATTTCTAATCCGTATATTAAACTCCATTCTTCTGATATACCACTACATCCGATAAAGCTTGCCTCCAATCGCTCCAGTATTATTCTGATAAATCTCTCCACCTAATAGAGGATCCGATCCCTCCATCATTTTCCTACCTCACTCCTCCGATATAAATCCCTCCACCATATGAACCCTGCCTCCAATTGAATATGACCCGACCCAACAATACGACCAAATAAATCCAAACCAAACCAAACCAATAGGAAATATGCGGTTTCAAGAAAGTTTAATAACTCAATATTTGATCAGAGTATAAATTCGATATATCTAGAAGAGATTAGATGAAAGAAAAAAATCATAAATCAACTTCAATCTAATTATAAGAAAATTAAATATTTTTTTTTTCATATTTATGATTAATTAGTAGTGGATCATAATATTGAAAAACAAGTTCTGCACTAAATATGAGAAGTAAAAATACCCAGCGGAAAAAAAACAAACTAAAGGAAGGAAAGACAAACTAAAAAATGTTTAAAAACTTGAAACAATAGAAAACTAACATCCTGCCTTTCTGCATTATCAACCGTTGCAATTGCAGCAGGTTGGATCATTAGACAAATCAACATTTTTCTATTTTTAAACAATAATTGCAAATATTTAGCATGTAAAGATTTGATCTATCCCACGCAAAGAATAGTTTGCAGAATCTGATATATGTAAAACCAACGAAAAAACGGTTAATTAAACAAATTTCTAGAGCCATGCAATTTCAACCGAATTTCTAGACGAGCAGGTTTGTTCTTGTTCTAGGTATAGTTTTTTCTTAGGTCGTTATGCATTTTTAGTTGTTTTCGTTAAAGGGGAAGTTCGTCAGTTTTTACAGAGGTTATAGCTAGGTGTAACAGGGCACATCATAAATAAATTAGGAATCAATTTGCACTATATGTATTAGGATGAAAAACCTTCCACAGTATTTCGCTTTTAAGCCATCAACGGAAAAGAACAGCGGCGACAAGCTGGATTCAGGCTAAAATTCATGTACATACCCTTTATATGTATTGCTTACAATAATGTTTTTATAGCTTGAAAAGTGTTTAATTCTAGCAATTTCCTCCAGTATTTTTGAAGCATAATCCGCAGATATTTAGAGAAACCGCCATTGGAGAAAATTTATTTTCAAAGTTTTAAAAACATGGATATCTTATTCACTTTTAATCATATAAGTTTTTAAGGGTGGTACCGGCATGAATTATTTGAAATCAAATCTACAATCCCTTTAAAAACTATACATTTTTCAATGAAATCTAAAGAGGGGGTAATTTTCGAAGGAAGAGGTAAATTAAGTTTTTTGCCTGTCGAGTCAGAGAATTCTTCTTATTCTATTAAACGCCGGAATACTAGGAAAACATTTAAATCGTCTCTATTTTTAGTTTCATAATATCCCGGCAGGTTAATTGATACCATTTTTCTTGACGCAGTGGAGGGTGTTCAATAACATTTTGCAAAGTTTTGCAAGTTAGTACATATGGAACTTTCAAATTAGTGATTGCGTTTAGTTCGCCTAAAAATGAGAAAAAAAGTTTTATAAAATGTATTAAAGGGACAGTGGACGTTGACTCAACTGACCCTTCATTTTTAGATTGTCATGTCTGATTTACAACGGTACCCTTCTATCTCAGAAAAAAACTTTCTTTAAAGACTGATGAAAAAATAAAGGAAACAATTAAACAGACGAAGAGTATTCTTTGAAATCATCTGTATAATTTATAACTCGGCAATTATGTATTTTATCGGATAATCCGCAAAAAAAACTAAGAAAATGCGCGATAAAACTGTACAGGATATTTTGCCGCGTAGGCCAACAAAAAATCAACATCCGGCTTGGTTGAAGATATTTGGCAGTTAGTATAGTTCAAGTTGATGGAATTGGCGGTAAATTAAGTCCGATTGAAGCTAAATGCATTGTTGAATGTAGAGAAGGCTTGTATAGTCCTGGAAGCAGATGTTTAAACCCTAATCTAGATTTTCTAAATTCGTTATATGTCGGTTGGAAGGATTGTTGGGATCCTAGATAGGAATTTAGGACGGATACAGTGTATACTCCAATCCTTTCAACAAACTAAAAATACTTTTTGCATCAACTTTTAATATAGATAGAAAGAGTGAGGGATGCGGGGCAGTCATGAGCCTCGCGAAATGAGCTCCGGAGCCTCCTGATACGCAGAATGTCCTCCAAGTTCCGAGAAACCGTCTCCGCGCATCTCCCTACCCCTCTAAGTCTTCGCCATTCTGTCTCCATGCCCCACATTTTGGTCTCCAAAAAAGAAATTTGGCTTTTATAGAGTACAGGTCTCCATCCTTCATAAAAAATATAAATAAGATAATAATACTTAAACCTTGGAAAGGAACTGGACACTGCACCTGATGTCGTAGACCTCATTTAAATTCTGCTTGATCTAAAAATAGAATTTTTAAGATCTTGGTTTCATCTTTTTAATCTTGGATAAACTGCTCTTAATATTAGTCTCAACTCTGTCCCATGTCAGTAGCTTTATTTTTCAAAGATTTTCTTGATTTTAACCTGACGTTTAACAACTTTTCTTAAGTGGGATATATTGTTCAATTCAGATTTTTATTAATTTATATATAATTCTTTCTCCTTCTTTATTTAATCCTAATTCCAATCCATACTCCTCATTCTAATCCTTGCTTGCTATATACCTTTCTCATTTTATCCTTTTCTTTTTCTTGTCTTAATCCCTTCTCATTCTATCCTTTCCTTAGCTTAATATCTTCTCATTTTATCCTTTCCTAAGCTTAATATCTTCTCATTCTATCCTTTCCTTAGCTTAATATCTTCTCATTTTATCCTTTCCGTAGCTTGATATCTTCTCATTTTATCCTTTCCATAGCTTAATATCTTCTCATTTTATCCTTTCCTAAGATTAATATCTTCTCATTTTATCCTTTCCTTAGCTTAATATCTTCTCATTTTATCCTTTCCTTAGCTTTATATCTTCTCATTTTATCCTTTTCTAAGCTTAATATCTTCTCATTTTATCCTTTCCTAAGCTTAATATCTTCTCATTCTATCCTTTCCTTAGCTTGATATCTTCTCATTTCATCCTTTCCTTAGCTTAATATCTTCTCATTCTATCCTTTCCTTAGCTTAATATCTTCTCATTTTATCCTTTCCATAGCTTAATATCTTCGCATTTTATCCTTTCCTCAGCTTAATATCTTCTCATTTTATCTTTTCCTTAGCTTAATATCTTCTCATTCTATCCTTTCCATAGCTTAATATCTTCTCATTTTATCCTTTCCATAGCTTAATATCTTCTCATTCTATCCTTTCCATAGCTTAATATATTCTCATTTTATCCTTTCCATAGCTTAATATCTTCTCATTTTATCCTTTCCTTAGCTTAAGATCTTCTCATTTTATCCTTTCCATAGCTTAATATCTTCTCATTCTATTCTTTCCATAGCATAATAACTTTTCATTTTAACCTTTCCATAGCTTAATATATTCTCATTTTATCCTTTCCATAGCTCAATCCCTTCTCATTTTATTATTTACTGATATCCTTTCTTCGTTTTTCATTTATCATATCAATCCCTTTTTAATTTATTCTTTCTTCATCTTTATCCTTTCTCATCACTCCTCTTCTAATCTTAATCCTTCTTCACTTTATGCTATATTTCTATTCTAATCCATGCTTCTCCGCCTTCCTCATTAATATCTTAAAAATTTTAATTTCTATATTTTTCTCATTTTAATTCTTTCTTATTTTCTCGTTTCGTCATCTCAGTACTTTATCGTGTAAAGTCTATATCCATCCCTCATCCTTGTCATTAATTTCTCATCCCATTCTCATCCTAATCCAACTCAGACTTCCTTTTCCTAATTTTATCCCAAAATCTTTAACCTTGTATTTTAAAATAAATCTATATATCACATTTTTTGGTCTAGACCATTCTTTTCATGGTTGAAAATTAAACAAAGCTTACCATTTATCAGATGCAGCTACTGTTCAGAATTCTAGGCTGAGAACCGTTATGGGATGGATAGGCTGAGATGGGACGGATTAGGCTGGGATGGGGCGGATAGGACGGATGTGATATGGTTCTGAATTGTCGGTATGTGGATTAGTTATATTAACTAGAGAAGACCGGGACGAGAAAAAAGAGAGAGAAAGAATTTAAAATATATTTTAAATAGTTCAACTTGTATAGAAAATGGTTGAATTGAAAGATTAAGCATAAAATATATTTAAATCAGAAATACAATCAGACCTGAGCTGAAAACTTTAGAATGGTGGTTATCGAGATTAATGCTTAATCCTCTCTTTTTCTTAATATCGAGACTATCCTAATCTTTTACTTGTATCCTGAAAAGTGTATAAAATTCAACTAATCAGAGTCGCCTATATGAAGCCGATAACTTTGAAATTTTGCGCGCCATTTAAGATTAATATACAGAAACGGGAGGAATTCTCTAATTTCAAAAACCGGTTTTTGATTTTTCTCTACTATATCCAAGAATGAACGGTTTAAGAAGAAAATCAAAAGTGTGTCCATTGGATACTTGAATTAAGTAGTCGGGATTAAGGATATCTCATTCTAAAGTTTTCAGCTCTGAAGGGATTTCACGATGAAACGAAAAGGCTAGAAAAAGGCACGAAATAATGTGGAATAAAAAATAGAAAACACAAAAATCATCTCTCCATACTTTTGAACGTTGTATTTACAAGAAGAAAAAGAATTTAAACAGAAAGCAAATTTAAAAAAGACGAAAGGATTTTAATATAAAAGAGAATTAAGACAGAAAGTGTATAAAAGTACAGAAGGAAGTATTATATTATATAGAGAATTATATTAGAAAGATAATAAAGAAAAACTTACACAGCAAAAAATCAAAGAAAATTCTATCTTGCATTACAGAAAAGAAAAGAACAGGAAGGTGGTATTTACAGAACCGAGAGGGGGGG
>NW_019397188.1:9053-18138 GCF_000591075.1 Eurytemora carolleeae
TGTCTGTTTGTTTGTATCCAATAAACGTCAAAACGGCTGAACCGATCGGGCCCAAATTTTTGTGTGACATCACGTGACCACAGGGAAGGTTTATGAATGATAAAAATTAAAAAAAATGTGTTTTAAAGATTTTTAATTCTGTAAAAAAATTTAAATTCTTAAAAAACCGCGAATTTTTTTTAAATCCGCAAAATTTTTTTCTTCTTTGTTTTAAATGTAAACAAAAAAACAGTTCACAATTTAAATAGATGGGCGCGAAGCGCCATAAAAGCCTAGTCTATATGTAAATTTGGCTTGTCTGTCTTGTATCCAATAAACGTCAAAACGGCTGTACCGATCGGGCCCAAATTTTTTGTGGGACATCACGTGACCACAGGGAAGGTTTATGAATGATCAAAATTTCAAATATATGTCTCCATCAAAATTCGATCTTCATTAAATTTTTTAAAATTTTGAAAATCCACGAAATTTTTTTGTGAAAATCCGCGAATTATTTCTGTTTTGTTTTACGATGTACACAAAGAGAACATGTTCACAATTAATTTAAAAGATGGGCGCGAAGCGCCTTCTAAGGCTAGTAATTTATATTCTTATTAGAAACCAGAGAATGTATACGACAATAAATTGAGAGACAAGACAGCTAGAATAACAGACAATCTAACTAAACAAGAGAGGATGAAAAATAGACAACAAAAGCAAAATAGAAAGCTATTTATTAAGATTTTTTGTATATTTTGAAATATCTTCTGAATAAAAAATAATGCGCCCTTTTTTATTTTAACATAATTCATGATTTAAGAAGAACCTAGTGGTGTGATTCATGAAGAAGAAAAAATAGAAACTAGGCCAGGTGAAGGGGGATGAGAAATTAATAAAACAATCTGTTTCACCCTTCTAGTAGTAAAATCTTTTTTACATGTCTTTGTGTTCAGATACAAACCAATTCAAAATTTTAAAATGGAACAAATCGAATTTGAAACTTATTAGGGAAATCGTAAACGTGAAAAAAAGTGTTTAGTTTTGTTCATATTCGAAAGATTGGCTAATTTTTTATTATAAAGACTAAAGTGTATTAATATAGGATGATATAGTAAACCCTAAAAATAAACTTTAACAAGTGTTTATGTTAGATAGTTTAACAAGTGTTACAGCCCAATTTAGAATAACAAATACAAGGAATACAAGTGTATCTTCCCTTCCCCCCATACTCCTCCTCCCCAATGCTCCCATCGTCCCAACTCTCTCGTAATTTTTAATTATTTAAACGTGTCCTAAAATGTAAAACAGCTAAATTTGCACAAAACATGAATTTACTGAATAATCCTACTGTTATGTCAGAGCATGAAGAATATTAGTTCGGTGGCTTGTTTAATCTATTATCTTTTACATCTTTTACATAAAGTATAGCAATGAATAATGAGAGATCCTTAAACCTTTTCTTGTAACACTATACAAATGCAATCCATATCTATAGGCAATAGAACATATTGTAGACGTACAGCATTCTTACACTATAGATAGGTGCATGCATTGCACATAGTAACATGATACATAGGTAGATAGGGAGCTAGGTAGGGAGGTAGGCAGGTATGGAGATAATAGGTAAAGAGGTAGGTATGGAGGTAGGTATGGAGGTAGGTATGGAGGTAGGTGGGGAGGTAGGTAGGGAGGTAGGTATGGAAGTAGGTGGGAAGGTAGGCGGGTAGGTAAGGAGATAGGTAGAGGAGTAAGTAGCGAGGTAGATTTGGAGTTAGATATGGAGGTAGGTAGGGAGATAGGGAGGTATTTAGGTAGCTGGGTATGGAGGTAGGTAAGTAGATCAGATAGATATATATATAGATAGATAAATAGATAGATAGATATATAGATAGAAGGATAGATAAATAGATATATACATATAGATAGATAGATAGTGAAGTGACAGGAAGGCACCTGGTTCTCTAAGTTATCTATAAGATCTGGTCTAAAACTAGACTATAAATAGATTCTTATTTAAATAAACTTAAAATATAAATATTTAGAGCAAGTTACTCAAGTAGAGGCTGTTACATAAATCCCAAGCACTTAAAGATTTATACAATTATTTTGGCAAATGTTCATTTAATTCTAAAGGAACTCTAAGGTTCACAGAGCTTGGCTCTTTAAGGCTGTGTCATGAAAATAACAATGGAGATATTTTTGGTTTGTTGAACTTAAAATGTATAAATGCGACTGCTGCTTTTCTTTCTGCTCGCTTTCTATTCACTTTCTACAGTACAAGAGAAAGAAAATGGGTTAGATATGTGTAGTAAATGCCTTACTCCAATAAGTTCCTTAGGTCAGTATCACTCCAGGTATAACCTTCGTTTTCTCAAGTATCTATTATACAGATACAACTCGTTCTCGAACTTACTTGTCCGATCCATAATGCTCAGTCTGTATCAATCCAGATATGACGCATTTTTAGGTATCTACCTTTTAAGATACAACTCATTGTAGCACTCCGTGCCCTGTGGTCTACAATGATAGCTCAGTGTGTATCGCCTATGTACAAACTGTTAAAACTCTCTTGTTCCCTCTTGGTTTCAATCCAGATACAATCTCTGTAGAACTCCGTGGTCTACAATAATAACTCAGTGTGTATCGCCTAGGTACAAACTGTTCTTGAACTCTCTTGTTCCCTCTTGGTTTCAATCCAGATATAAGCTCTGTAGAACTCCGTGGTCTAGAGCAATAACTTAGTCTGTATCGCCTAGGTACAAACTGATCTAGAACTCTCTCGTTCACTCAATATACTTGGTTGGTATCAATACAGATACAACCTCTGTAGAACTCCGTAGTCTACAGCAATAACTTAGTCTGTATCGCTCGGTACAAACTGATCTAGAACTCTCTTGTTCTCTCAATATACTCAGTCCGTATTCATCTTGATATGACTTCAGAATGTATCGCCTAGGTACAAACTGCCGTAGAACTGCTTGGTCTACAGTATGTATCAATAAGCATACAACACTCTCTGTATTTTACTAGTCAATATCTATTAACAAAGAAACAACTCAGATCAGTCTAGTTTGCTACAATAGGATGGATTACTCTAAAACCGTAATCAAGCAGAATCTTATTCCAACTAACTTATAGTTTGAGTTCTATGGTACAGGTTAAATTAATGAACGTAATTACAAGTTTTACGTAGTTATTTACAAGCATAGGTAAGTATGTTCAGGTTTATAAATATGGCCGGGCTTTACTACAATATTTATTACAAATGTGCCATTAAGATCAATTCTTTCCTTAGAGAAATGTTTTGTTGAAAGATTCATTAAATATAACTTCAGCAATCTTGATATTTGTCAATTTATGATGGCTAATTAAATATAGATAAAAAGTGAACTTATATTAATAAAATTCCCCACGCACCTAGTGCTATTAGAATAATCTGAAGATGAAAGGTTTCCGAAATTTCTAAAAGTATAAAATATCAAATAACTAAACCTAAGCTGGTTTATATACACAGAATGGTGTCAGATATTCTTAAAACATGCATAAACATTGTAATCCTACTTTTCCTTTTGGTAATCCTCCCTCCTGTTTAAATCTCCTCCCCCTCCCATCCCTCCCATATTCTAATCCTCATCCGAAATAAGAACAATTCCTCCTCGGCCTTTCTTCTTACTATTACTTATTCAAATGATGCGCATTTCCTCCGTGTTCACCCAGTACTCCTTTTACCTGTACTCATCGTTCTCCCTGTATTCCCTGTACTCCCCGTACTCCCTTTATTCCCTGTACTCCCTGTACTCCCTGTACTCCCTGATATTTGACACTTCTGGTAAATTGATCTGTAATGATGATCTCAATATATATCCGGGAAGAACCTAGAATAACACCCATTTCAGTTCCTCTCCCCTAGTGATATTTCCTCATAATTAGAAAAATTTTAAAATTGATCTGGATCTCATGTGTAAATACATTTAAATATTAAATTAAAAACATATATCTTATTATTAATAATTAAAACTTTAAACAAAGTATTAAATATTGCAATAAATATAAAATGATTAATAGTTTAAGACAATGTTGCAAATTATGTTTAACGCGCAGTATTTGTATGGCAAGAAAATTATATTAACAGTCTTAAATGATAGTCAAGTTTGAAATCCGTGAAAATTGAAAAATGTGGCAAAATATTGTTTGGTATGTTTTGTACATATTATTATTTTATAAAATGACCTTGACATAAACTTCTAGATTAAAACTTCCTGAGTTTGAGTGCAAATTCGACGTTCAAAATACCTACTTTGGGGGTGGTTACGTTTTCGGAATTAGTTTTTTTTGGATTATTAAATAACGACGACATAAAATGTATACAAATATTACAGTAAACTAATTAGTTATTAAGGAACAGGTGGAGAAAATAAAAAATAATCTTATCATCGAAAATAAGTAATCTTGTTCAATTATTAGTTTCTATTTTCTCATTATTCTAGTTTCTCATTATTCACACAGATTTTCTGGAATTATTATTGAAAAGACGACATTTGAAGAATTTGAAGAAATCTGTGAATAAATTTAAAGAAAATAAGAAATTCAATATAATAATAAAAAGAAATAATTGATAATAGAATTGATTTCTTGACAAATTTCTTTTGAGAAATATGTTCCTAACCATCTAATTAGATTACTGTATAATTTTTACTTTATTTTTCGTCGTCGTCATTTAATAATTTAAAAAAAGCTAATTCTAAGAACGTATCCACCCCCAAAGTAGGAGTTTTGAACGTCGCATTTGCGCTCAAACTCAGGATTTACAAATCTTTAAAAAGTTTAATATGTCCCAAATGAATCCTGAAGAAGCTTTCCACAGCACTGCATACTCAGTTCAACTACTTTACATAGCCGGTCTGTACCTTTAAGAAGTTTAAATTATGACAATTTTCTTATTTATTTCGGTTGTTGCATAAATATACAATTTAAGAGAAATTTCGGTAAATTAAGAGTCACATATAATTTGTTTTCATTTAGAAAATAAAGAAAAACGAGTGAAATATTAGATAGAATATCATAGTTTAAAGCTTACTGATATGTAAACTGGTATTCGGATGATGTAAAATTACGTTGATTCCCTTCAAGTTGATTATTTGGACGGATAACGATGATGTTTAAAGAGTTAAACAGGAAGCAAACTGAATACATTATCCATTCCCCATACATCAAGATAGTCAGATAGTCAGATAGTCAGATAGTCAGATAGTCAGATAGTCAGATAGTCAGATAGTCAGTTAGTCAGATAGTCATAAAGTCTGATGTCAGATAGTCAGAGAGTAAAATAGTTAGATAGACAGATAACCAGCTAACCAGATAACCAGATAGTCAGATAGATAGATAGTCAGAAAGTCATAAAGTCAGGTTATCCAAAAAGAATGACACGAAAATACCAAATTCAAGAATGAACATGTTTCCCATAAAACCATGATTGTTGTCAACTTATGCATAAAACAATAAAGATCCTGCAGTGTTTAATTACTCTGTGAGATTAGAAGGTGTAGGTTCAGGATTAATTATCTTAATCTCCATCTTTCTCCTGCTTGCACCATGTCTCCGGAGCAGGAATATTCCTGATCAATGTTTCCCTCGTCAAATCAGTACATGGAGCTAGGATTTATCCTGAACCCTCTTTATACACAAATCAAATCAAATCAAAGAATAAAGTTTTACAGTTGAGTATTTTGTATTATTTTAAACTAGCTAAAGTGCCTAGTGTTGCCCAGGCTATTCATAGTTACTCCTGTCGTTTACCCGCGCGTGGTCTTAAATTACAATTTTAACTATTTTGTAACATAGTATCTGAAAAACAAGATAAGAACGGATTAAGCAGAAATCAAAACGGGCCCACAATGGATATTCAGATTAATCGCTTTGTATTAAGGGTATCCAATTCTAAAGTATTTAGCTCAGATCACAAAGTTATAGGAATATATAAATTTGAGTTTGATGAGAGTAATCAATTTCTTTCTATTTCAAAACTATATCTTTACAGTGTATACTTAACTAATTTTATTGTCGTATCTGATATTCTTGCTTTAATATAATTTTAGATTTTATTACAACTGTAAAATGAAAAGGCATAATGTCTAAACTAATTTGAATTATTTTATTCATTTTTTCTTTTGTTTTGGTTTGGTTTGGTGCACAGAACAATAAGCAATATGGCGGCAGATTTAAATTAATTTACGATTGGTCAGGGTTTGATGAACATTAGAAAGTCTTTGTTTTACGGCTTAATTTAAACTTTTACTTATTTGCAAAGTAAGTCTAGAGAAACTAAACTGTTATTATTTAATTGTCTGTGATTTCTGAGAAAGAGCAACAATTCTTGATTATTTATCAACCTGAATCTAACCAAACCTTGACTAAGAATAAAATCACGGAAAGTTACTCTTTCTCAAAAAGATTGTGGGGTTGGGATCGCAACCTCTCGTACCTCTGTGCCTCACACCATTCTTACATATATGTATTGTTTATGTATCTCATTATTATTAATTAATCATTTTTCCCTTCTTCTTTAATTTATCTTCTCTTTTTATGTTTACTCAGTTCTTCAAACTTTCGTTCTGTAATATTATTCTAGAAGGATAAAAGAAAGAGAGAGACTCTATCAGAAGAAGGATAAAAAGTAAAGATAAGAGAAAGCTCCGGATGGAGTTCCTCTCTTTCTTTTATCCTTCTCCTGATAGAGTCTCTCTCTCTTTCTTTTATCCTTCTTCTGATAGTGTCCCTCTCTTTCCTTTATCCTTCTCCTGATTGAGTACCTCTCTTTCTTCTATCCTTCTTCTGAAAGAGTCTCTCTCTTTCTTTTATCCTTCTCCTGAAAGAGTCTCTCTCTTTCTTTTATCCTTCTTCTGATAGAGTCTCTCTCTTTCTTTTATCCTTCTCCTGATAGAGTCCCTCTCTCTTTCTTTTATCCTTCTCTGGATAGAGTCTCTCTCTTTCTTTTATCCTTCTCCTGATAGAGTCACTCTCTCTTTCTTTGATCCTTCTCCTGATAGAGTCTCTCTCTCTTTCTTTTATCTTTCTACTGATAGTGTCCCTCTCTTTCTTTTATCCTTCTCCTGATAGAGTCTCTCTCTTTCTTTTATCCTTCTTCTGATAGAGTCTCTCTCTCTTTCTTTTATCCTTCTCCTGAGAGTGTCCCTCTCTTTCTTTTATCCTTCTCCTGATAGTGTCCCTATTTCTCCCTTTTATGCTTTCTTTATAAAATCTTTTTCTATTTACCCTTTTAGGAAACAATTTCTCTCTTTTTCAACCATTCTTATATATTATATTTTTTTCCATACTTTTTTGATATATTTTCTCTCTTTTTGATTATTTTCGTTCATTCTCTTATTTATTTCTAATAAATTACCTTTCTTTTTTTATCCTTCGCATTACCCGTATCTTTTTCTTTTTATCCTTTTTGAATTTTTTTTTCTCTTTCATCCGTTATGCAGGGTTACGCAAAAATGATGAGGCTTAAATGACGACCTGAAACTCTGTAAAGGTATTTAAATAAGTCGAATTTAGTTTCCAAGTGTTTAAATAACGTAAAGAAATGATTTTACGAAGAAATAATAAAGTTTACAGTTGCACTGGGAGGCATGAATGCCGTCTTTAAGGTCTCATTTTTATGGATAACCCTGTATCAACAATATCTTTCAATCTTCTTGAATCTTAATATTAGTCATTTTTCTATTCCTCCCGCCTATTTAGTGAAATATTAATAATAATAATAATAATAATAATAATAATAATAATAATAATAATAATAATAATAATAGTAATAGGATTATCAAGGTTTACGCTAGCATAGTTTTGATGTTATATTCTGGAATGGTTTAGATTAACATTGTAAGGATTAAAAAGTAAAAAATAAGGTTTCAAAGATAAGAATATTTTAATATATCGGTAGGTTCATGGATTTAAGGAAAGTTATAAATAAAATAGGCATAGTTTTATTTTTGGGTCAGGAAGATCTACATAGAAGAGAATAGTTTAGGTTTCGTAATAATGAGAATTATAACTAGACTAGGATGGTTTAGGTTTAGAATTCGAAAATGAGGATTATGACTAGAAAAGGATGGTATGGATTGTATGGTATCTAGTCAATCAATAAAATTCAACTCAGGAGTTTTTAAAATAAGGTTTTAAAGGGATTGTATACATATTTTTAAAGGGATTGTAAATATATTTGTAAAGGGATTGTATACATATTTTTAAAGGGATTGTATACATATTTTTAAAGGGATTGTAACCATATTTTTAAAGGGATTGTATACATGTTTTGAAGTGAACCTCAATTTATGTTCGATTCACAGTGGTATCCTTTGTCTATCTGATCAAGTATGAATGAAAAATCCATGTTTTCTTAATTAAAAATTGATTATGGTGATTTTTTTCTCTATATTAGTGACTTGCATATTTATAATGCAGAGACAGTGAAGCATATTTTCAGAATTGAACACGGTTTACGAAGGAAAAACGTGAATATCTTCCTCATTGTTACTCAGATAAAGGTTAAAGTGTAGTGCACGATTGTAAACCGGACATATCACCCTTAAAATCGATATTCCCTTGAAAATATGACTATACAGTCTCTTCAGGTGGATATTCCCTTGAAAATATGACTATACAGCTCCTTTAGGTTGATAGTCCCTTGAAAATATGACTATACAGTCTCTTTAGGTTGATAGTCCCTTGAAAATATGACTATACAGTCTCTTTAGGTGGATATTCCCTTGAAAATATGACTATACAGCCCCTTTAGGTTGATAGTCCCTTGAAAATAGACCATTAAATGATATTCAAATAAAAACTTAAAAATGAAAATTCTTTTCATATTTAGAACTTACTGCAAAAAATAAGCGGCAAAAACCGTTAAACTGTCGACTGGATGTTGTACTTGGATTTAAACAGGAGAAAAAGTTTGAAATGGCTAAACAAATTCCTGTGCGCCAAATACTTTCTTTTGTTCAAGTTTTGTAGAATGTGATTTCTGTATTTAGTCGGAACTGTAGTAATAGTTTTAAATATCTTCTATATTTGTAGCTCAATTCGATTCAGAAGAATGGGG
>NW_019397188.1:18322-77733 GCF_000591075.1 Eurytemora carolleeae
GGGGGTGTTGGGATTAGTTTAGTTGATGGGATATTTATAAATGAAACCATATGTTGCCATTTAGTAATTAATATTGATTTTTGAATTATCAGATTAGAAAAGTTAAAGATAGATAGATAAACTGTTATCTTGCCAAAACAATTAAAATAATTAATTATTTTTGACCAAATATTTTTCTGGCCGTTTAACAAGAGCAGATGCGAAAATACCAAATAAATCAAGATTTTATGAATTATAATTATCTTATATTATCAATTCAAATTGTATATTCTAAAACATTTTGTGGTTTTACTTACTCGAAAGGATTTGAGTCTTTGCCACAAACTCAAATTTTCTAATCCCAATATCTTNATAGTTTTCTATACATAGTTTTCTATACATAGTTTTCTTAGATATTTCAAACTATGAATTCTGGTAGATCAAATAATCTAAGTTTGAAATATCAAAGGTTTGCACCATCAAGTTGCTAAGATATAAGGATTAGAAAATTTGAGTTTGTGACAAAGACTCAAGTCCTTTGTAAATATTAGAGAACATTTAAGATAACAGATATGTTTTGGGAAAATTACTTTTCGCTACCTAAAAAAATAGGATAAAGAACATAGGACCATCTCCTAACTGTCAAAACTTCTGTTAAAATTTTAGACGAAAATTTTTTTATTTAAAAAGAAGAAAGAAAATGAAACACCCCGTATACTTCATACGCATGCAAAGCTGCGCATGAAAACTTGACTTCACGCTGGGTTCAACTGAACTAATGAGATCCAAACCCCCTGTTCTTTTGGACTAATTAGAACAATTCTATTCAAATCTATTGTCAGGGTTTACTTCATATAACCACATGTAAACAAAATAAGATATATAGATAGATAGATAGATAGATAGATAGATAGATAGATAGGATAGATAGATAAAACTACAAGTAGATAAAAGAAGATTAGGCGGAAAAGAAAGGATATTATTCAACATGCAATAATTAATGAATTGCTAAAAATACAATCATAACAATTAAAATACAAAATATTTTTACTCATTATTTTTCTTTTTCTTTAACGGTTGGTGAGAAATAAAACAGGATTGGACGAAACCTACCTAAATCCATCAGGGGGGGGGCGAAGGTCCTGCCGCCCCTCCCCTGTATCCGCCCCTGGTTATAATGAAGATGTTGATAACGCAAATGCAGAAAAACTAAATATATATGAATATGCGAGGTTTCGCGAATAAATGTATTTTGATTTCTCGTGAATGTGATTAACGCCAAACATAGTGAATTTCACGTTTGATTGAAATCTTTCATGTTTTCTATCATAAATATTATTCTTTAGGAGCTATTGATCACTATAGTTTCAGTAGAAGTAAATAATTCCATTTACTGATGCGCCGATTTAAGGATTCATAACTCTGATTGGATAATGAGATAGAAAGAAAGATGTATGTTACCGCCATACTATTTCTATTGGTTCAGAATAGACACCAAACACATGACTGAACCCTGATTGGATCAGGCCCTAATGGACCGGCATACAGGAGTGAGAGAATAATATATTATTCTCAATAGAGTATTATTCTCAGTAGCTGTTTGGAATTCTAATACAATATGCAACCAAATGAATTTTCTTTTCTCTAACACCTGGGCTATAACAACATGGACTGAAGGAGCTACGATATAAGAAATTATGCAAAAAAAATCCTGATTGAATGTTTCATAATTATCTTTTAAGTTTTAAGAGGTTTCGTGAATATATTTCTACTATATATGCATTTAGTAACAATTTTAGCTGTCAATTTTCTTTATAAATCACATTTCGTGGATATTTTGGTTTAAATTTCTGCATTTTCAGAAACGAAATATTTGATTTTTTATTTTAAAGAAATATTTGTTGGGCAAATTTTTTTTATCTTTTACCATCCAAACCTTCGTGTAATCATGTGAGAAGTCACAAAAGGTTTGGGTCGGATCGGTTCAGCCGTTTTTAAGTTTATTAGATACTAACAAGTACTAATGAGTATGTATAGATTCCAGATTCCTTGAATTAATTATATAGCTAAACTATAACAAAAGAAACTTTAAAAGGATTGTTGACATATTTTGAAGTGTCCATATTTTAAAGCGTTAAAACGATAACAAAATAAATGTGATTTATAATAACGAAGATATTGTCGTTTTTTTTACCCTGATTTTGGGTAAATGTTTCTTTCATTTAAAAAAAAAGAATAGGTTACTTAGATATAATTCTTTCTGACGACTTCTGGAGAAATTAAAAAAAATAATAAGTTAAGAAAAATTCAAGGAAATATGCGCAAAACAATTTTAAGCTATAAAATTTATTATCATGACTTTAAAGGGTATAAGGGTAGGGTACAGGGGTAGATTTGTTATGGGTTGACCCGATAAAGTACATACGTACATCCTTTACGAACAATAAATATACTAGGAAATGGAACAAAATATAAAAACAAGAAAATTTTGGTCTGGTTTACTTTGTTTTTTCTGAAGCATTGTTTTAACTAGAGGATCAAATTCAATTCATTGTGTTGTGTACTACTACCCTGATACTAATAGTGAATTTCAATATTAGTAAATTAGTGATTTTAGTGAATGAGCTCAGTGCTCCCTAAAAACATGTTTAGGCTGATTAACATATTAATCCTAGTGACTGGAATCCATGCTGTCTGTAAAAGACAGAAAACTATCAGTTCAGGGGTAAAAAGAAACTAAATATTTAATGGGACTGTTCTTGCTTTTTAAGTGACCCTTTATGACCTACAATGCTAAGAGTATACACTTTAAAGTGAAGTCACTTTCATAGAAAACCCACAAAAAATCATTTTTCAGATAGAAAAGAAAGATTTAGTTTCGGGGATGTAACTCTTCATAAGGAGGGGCCACTTGAAATCTTGTCAACAGCTCCTTTAACACTTGAAATATTGTCGACAGCTCCTTTAACACTTGAAATATTGTTGAAAGCTCCTTTAAAACTTGAAATCTTGTCGACAGCTCCTTTAACACTTGAAATATTGTCGACAGCTCCTTTAACACTTGAAATCTTGTCGACAGCTCCTTTAACACTTGAAATCTTGTCTACAGCTCCTTTAACACTTGAAATCTTGTCGACAGCTCCTTTAACACTTGAAATATTGTCGACAGCTCCTTTAACACTTGAAATCTTGTCGACAGCTCCTTTAAAACTTGAAATATTGTCGACAGCTTCTTCAACACTTGAAATCTTGTCGACAGCTCCTTTAAAACTTGAAATCTTGTCGACAGCTCCTTTAACACTTGAAATATTGTCGACAGCTCCTTTAAAGATTGATTTCTAGTTTAATTCCAGTTTCTAGGTTTTGTCGGGTGAATATTATTTAAAAGAAGAAAACTCTAAATATTGTGGAGATGGGTGCTTGTATTCGAGACAAGGTAAAATTACACTGACAGCATTTCATTTCTTTTTTAGTATAGAGTAATTAAAGGTTAAAAGTATCTTTGATGCATGATTTTGAACATGACAAAATTCGTAGTCTAATTATTTTCAGTATCTGATACAATGTAATTTGCACAAAGGAAATTATTAATCGACACAAAATCTGAATTTATAATTTTTTTACTTTGCAACATAATGTCGCATACTTTGATATTTCTAACTCTAAATTTTGGAAGCTCAATCAGTCAAAGTTTGAAATACAATATGTAGTTTGAGATCATTAAGTTGCAAAGATACAGGGATTAGAAAAAAAATAATTTGTGTCGAGTTATCCAGTTCTGAGAAAGCTATGTAAAATTTAAGATACTGAACCTCCCCATACACTTGTACTCCGAAAGCGTACTGCATATTTGATGTTTGTAGTTAATGATAAGGCCATAATTTCTTTATATCCTTTATCAGTAAACTGTTTAAATTGTACACTCATGCTAATATACACGGACAGGTAGCTAAGTTCCAACCCCCTGGTATTTATCAAAGAACAAGACCCAAATTGTCTAAATATAATTGTTAAGATGACCCATTGTCCCATCATAATCAACCTTTTGGGTACTGCATGGAGTTTACTGACGACTGTTCATGTACAGGTATAGTACAATGTACAGTTGTACATATTTATCTTTCGATCATTACATATATCCAAAGAAATATAATGTCAAGATAGTTATTTCAGAGGTGAACGCATTTTTGTACGGTAGTCTACTGCCTCTGGGCTATAAAGTAAACAAAAGACGTATGTCAAAGCTTGACACGGGATCTATCTTTCGCATACAAATCAATGAAATATTCTTGTTATAGGAAACTATGTATTATAAGAGAATTATCAAAATTATCAAACTTAAATGCTTTTAACTTCCACGGATACTAGAGGAGCACTGATGCATCAATTCTTGTTTACAAATACCGCCCAGAGAGAACTGGTTTCAATATGTACGCAGAGAATACGAAACCGCAATTAACTTTCCTTGACTTATTACCTTGCATATATCTACCATAAAGGGACTGTAAGCGTAATTTCAATTGACCCTTCATGCAAAGATGGTAATGCACGATTTACACTGATTCGCTTGAAATCTTAATCTGATCAAAAATGTGGAAGATTCTGTCGTTTTTCAAAACTATTATTTTGGTTTCTGTGAGTTTTATTTACCAAATGTGCAAATCACTTTCGCAGAGAAACAGCAAATGTAAATAAACAGTTTTAAGGAAGAACAACATTCATATCTAATTCTAAGTTTATCATACAAACCTATCAAGGGTACTGTTGTAAATCAGGCATTGCAATCTTTGCATGGAGGGTCACTTATAATTACAGTTACACTCGTCTAATATAAATTTCTTATGCTGTACTGTAAAACACTTATCTACTAATTACAGTGTGTTCAAATAAAGTTACACTAATTTTATTTTATTTATCCATTTACTTATAATAATCTCCTGATCAATTTCTAATGCTACAAAATGTTACTAAACTTGTTACATTTATTATTTTTTGTCTTCTACAAAATTAAAAATCTGATAGGAACAGGTATTTTTTAACATTAAGATTTAGTTTCTAAACGAAGATTATAAGATATCATGACATTAATAATCAAATTGTTTATTAGATTTAACGCGTTTTAACTTAACATGGTATTTTTAATATACTTTCTTGTTTAAAATTCCATTTTCAGCATTTAGCAAAATAATCTTGCTAATTTTACATCAGGACACTGTGGTCCTCTTCCAGGTCTAAATGATGGAAAGTTCACAAAATGTAAAGATGCTAATGGTGTCCTTGTGAATATAAGCCCATTGACCGAACCCGAAGGTATAAAATAATTATATTAAGAGTCCATCTTCGTAATTTTAAGTAAATTTAATTAATACCATTTCCGATTCACAACGGAACCTTTGAAAAAAAAAATGTTTCTAACAAAAGTTTGATACCATTTATAGAAAATTTATCATGTTTAATAAAAAAGTTTCTTCATTGAAATTAATTTATTCCAAAGGCATTAAGTCTTTGCCACAAACTCTGATTTTCCGATCCCTAAAACTTTGAAACCCAATGTCGGAGACCTTAGATAGTTCAAACTATGAATTCTGTTAGATCAAATAATTTAAGTTTGAAATATAAAAGGTTTACAGTATCAGGTTGCGAAGATATAGGAATTAGAAAATTTGACTCAATTAATTTCTGATAAGGAAAGGCAAGAATTAGTTTAAACATAAAATATTGTTTTTTAAAGCTTTCACTTATAGTTTTCTATACATAGTTTTCTATACATAGTTTTCTATACATAGTTTTCTATACATAGTTTTCTTTACATAGTATTTTTTAGAAATCAAGTATCCTGAAGGGACTAGATGTACTTTAGACTGTTCAAGAGAACAATCACAGACAAGAACACTATTAATTGGACCTGCTCTTAACTCCAGGTATTAATATCTATCTAATATTCATATATATAACTCACATAGATCCAGACTCTTGAAAAGTTGCAACAATTTTGGCTTTGGCCTTTGATATTACCTGAATTTAAGAAGATTTTACTAATTTAATCTCCTGTTCAACGAAATAACCAACCTTAAATTCCCTACTTTTTTATTTCCAGGGAGGATAATTACTTATCCTCCCTATTTACAGGGAGGATAATTACTTATCCTAAATACATTGTTNAGACCACTTCAAACTAAACTAAATTATATATTTGTAAATGGAAAGGTAGGAGACCACTTCAAACTAAACTAAATTATATATTTGTAAATGGAAAGGTAGGAGACCACTTCAAACTAAACTAAATTATATATTTGTAAATGGAAAGGTAGGAGACCACTTCAAACTAAACTAAATTATATATTTGTAAATGGAAAGGTAGGAGACCACTTCAAACTAAACTAAATTATATATTTGTAAATGGAAAGGTAGGAGACCACTTCAAACTAAACTAAATTATATATTTGTAAATGGAAAGGTAGGAGACCACTTCAAACTAAACTAAATTATATATTTGTAAATGGAAAGGTAGGAGACCACTTCAAACTAAACTAAATTATATATTTGTAAATGGAAAGGTAGGAGACCACTTCAAACTAAACTAAATTATATATTTGTAAATGGAAAGGTAGGAGACCACTTCAAACTAAACTAAATTATATATTTGTAAATGGAAAGGTAGGAGACCACTTCAAACTAAACTAAATTATATATTTGTAAATGGAAAGGTAGGAGACCACTTCAAACTAAACTAAATTATATATTTGTAAATGGAAAGGTAGGAGACCACTTCAAACTAAACTAAATTATATATTTGTAAATGGAAAGGTAGGAGACCACTTCAAACTAAACTAAATTATATATTTGTAAATGGAAAGGTAGGAGACCACTTCAAACTAAACTAAATTATATATTTGTAAATGGAAAGGTAGGAGACCACTTCAAACTAAACTAAATTATATATTTGTAAATGGAAAGGTAGGAGACCACTTCAAACTAAACTAAATTATATATTTGTAAATGGAAAGGTAGGAGACCACTTCAAACTAAACTAAATTATATATTTGTAAATGGAAAGGTAGGAGACCACTTCAAACTAAACTAAATTATATATTTGTAAATGGAAAGGTAGGAGACCACTTCAAACTAAACTAAATTATATATTTGTAAATGGAAAGGTAGGAGACCACTTCAAACTAAACTAAATTATATATTTGTAAATGGGAAGGTAGGAGACCACTTCAAACTAAAGCAAAGTATATATTTGTAAATGGAAGGTAGGAGACCACTTCAAACTAAAGCAAAGTGTATATAAGATTAAAATCTTGTATGTTTTTAATCACAACTCCTCTTATTAAAGAGATATTGAGACAAAATAAATGTTTTGGATTTCTAGTTTGCTACCGGACAAAGTTGATTTACTCATGCTTGTGCTTAAAATCAAAATAGAGGAGCTAAGAGATTACAAACTCGTACTAGTAAATCAAAATAGAGGAGCTAAGAGATTACAAAGTCGTACTAGTAAATCAAAATAGAGGATCTAAGAGATCACAAAGTCGTACAAGTAAATCAAAATAGAGGATCTAAGAGATAACAAAGTCGTACAAGTAAATCAAAATAGAAAAGCTAAGAGATCACAAAGTCGTACAAGTAAATCAAAATAGAGGACCTAAGAGATCACAAAGTCGTACAAGTAAATCAAAATAGAGGATCTAAGAGATCGCAAAGTCGTACAAGTAAATCAAAATAGAAAAGCTAAGCGATTACAAAGTCGTCCAAGTAAATCAAAATAGAGGACCTAAGAGATCACAAAGTCGTACTAGTAAATCAAAATAGAAAAGCTAAGAGATTACAAAGGCGTGCTAATAGAGGAGCTAAGAGGTCACAAAGTCGTACTAGTAAATCAAAACAGAGGAGCTAAGAGATCACAAAGGCGTACTAATAGAGGAGCTAAGAGATCAGAAAGTCGTACTAGTAAATCAAAATAGAGGATCTAAGAGATCACAAAGTCGTACAAGTAAATCAAAATAGAAAAGCTAAGAGATAACAAAGTCGTACAAGTAAATCAAAATAGAAAAGCTAAGAGATCACAAAGTCGTACAAGTAAATCAAAATAGAGGAACTAAGAGATCACAAAGTCGTAATAATAGAGGAGCTAAGAGATCACAAAGTCGTACTAGTAAATAAAAACAGAGGAGCTAAGAGATCACAAAGGCGTACTAATAGAGGAGCTAAGAAATCACAAAGCCGTACTTGTAAATCCCGTTAATTGACTTTCTCCTACTGTCAAGTTCATTGTGGTACACAAGAAAACCATTTTGTTGTTACCGTCAGCATTTCGAAATTTCGAAATTTTAAACATTTAGTTCAACCTTTTGAACAAATTATTCGAAATTTTGAACAGTTTGTTTGAAATTTTGAAAATTTTATATGAAATTTTGAAAATTAAAAATTTCGTCTGAAATTTTTAACATTCTTTTCGAAATTCCGAACACAGTATTTTAAGTTTATTACATTTGTTCCTTATTTCGAATAAAATCTTCGCGATTTCGAAATGCGTTCGGTAGAGGATATTTCGAAACATATTTTGTTAAATAAAAAATACAAAAGGTTATTTTCTTTAGATGAAATGTGTCATCCCCCTTGGACTTGGTCTCCAATAAGAAACGGAAGGTTTGAATGTGACAATGTGATTGAGACAGGTGCACTTTTCAACAATTTTACAAATATATTTTTTGTGCATATGTTTTTAAGCATCCATAAATTCTCGTTGAAAACAATAATTACGTCATAACTCATAGTGGAGAAAATTCTAACTTTATTTTTTTGTTACTCACAAATTAGGATATTTGGGGTTTTTAATAAATATTTTGAGATTACAAAACAAACTAATTTAAAATGTAAAAAACTGTTTATTTAGGTTTTACCAATTGTGTTTTGTTTTCTAGACAAACCTGTTGGGATATTGCCGGGCCAAACATGCACAATAAAATGTGAAAACCCAACAATAGGTATATCACTTTTTTCATTTTTTATTTACTTTTTTATGAAAAAATATTATTGATTTAGACAATGAAATCAAAGAACTGGCAGAGAGTACAATTATTTGTAGAAAAATTCGGTAAAAAAAAACTTATAGAACGATTTGTTAAGTGCACCTAGGGTTGTTAATAGTTTTTGAAAACGATCGTTTTAAAAAACGACCTACCCGTTTTAACTTTTAGAAAACGAAAAACAATTGTTTTTGAAAACGATCGTTTTTATGAAAACGATTTGTGACTGTTTCGTCGTTAACGAAACGATGAACTTTATAAAAACGATCGTTTTTTTTGAAAAAAAATGCCATGCAAATTTATTGAATGTCGTCTTACATGAAGGTAAAGAGTTGTGGGTGATCTAAAACTTCTTAATATTTTCATAAAAACTACTCAATGATAAGGTCGGTTTCCTCTCTTCGTTAACGATCGTTAACGAAGGGTCGTCTTAAACGATCGTTAACGAAGGTTCGTCGTTTACGATCGTTAACGAAACGACGAGTTTTATAAAAACGATAGTTTCGTTTTTTTTATTTTTCGTCGTCGTTTTTCAAAAAAAATGAAAACGTTAACATCCCTTAGTGCACCTTTGTATATAGTAATATGTCCGATGTACCTACTGGGCGGCGGCTGCGGCCACATGACCAATTATATCTATGTGTTGCATATGAGATCCATTTACAAAATTGACAGAAGGGAGACGGGGGGATGGGGGGGGGGGTACAAAAATAACCATTTTTGGAAATTACTAAAAACATTATAGACAACGTGTTCGTATATATCAATACAATGAAGACGACATTCGATTTCAATTTAGATTTCTACCGAGCTTCCAAACAGCATGCATATTGCATACACACAAACATGGAAACAAATGAAGCTGTAAATTAACAGATTCTCTTTTTTTACTTGTAAACTTGTAATTTGAAAGAGCTTGTTAGAAATCAAAACTTAAATATAGGATATTCATAGTCATTGTATTGATAAAATCGCCGACCACTTTATCATAATTTTCGTATAAACTTTGTGATTTCGGCAACCATGCGACGTCATTCTCAAAGAGTGTACATTGTACATTGGAGTTTCCGGAAGATACTTAATTTTCAGCTGGAAAATTAAGGATATTTCCGTAGTCGATGATAATACAAACTGTCTGTAAGAGGTAGGGCCACTAGAAAAATACAGCAAATTTTGTAATACACAAGAACTCAGTTTCGGGGTTCTTTGTACACAAACGAAACCGAAACATGAAATTGAACCCAGTATTCAAGTCTGAATATACAGTCCAGAGTTATAGTTGTGTATTACAGAATTGTGTATTCTATGAGAACAAAGGAATTGAGTCTTTGTCGCAAACTCTGATTTATTAATCCCTATATCTTTCCAACCCAATGTCGTAGACCTTAGTGATTTCAAACCATGAATTCTGATGGATCAAATAATCTAAGTTTGAAATATCAAATGTTTACATTATCTGGTTGTAGAGATATAGGTATTAGCAAATTTGAGTTTGTGGCAAAGACTCAATTTTTCTATTGAAATGGCTCAGATGTGAATCGGAAAATGCCAATCTATAAAAGAAGGATCGCTTGAAAGTACATAAACAGTCCCTTTAAATATTGTTTTACGTCTTTAAGTCTAAATATTTGTATGAAGTGGAAAAGGACTGGGCTGGCAAACTAAAAATGGAAAAATTCTTCTTCTGGAGCACATTCAAAATATCTGCGGTAATACATTATTGATTCAAATAAGAAAATTAACTCAGTATTTCTTGTTGAGTTTCCAAAAAGAGTATTCAGTCAGGGATAAATTGATTGACATGGTTACCCACAAAGAGTGCGACTTAATAGACAAGACAACATATATTCTATAAAACTAGATAAATGCAAGGCTGAAACCAAAATTCAGACTCCAGAACGTTAAGAGCTCTTCAGGTCGTCATTAGAGTCTCTAATTTAGTGAAAGGTTGTGAAGGACCGCATCCAGTGGAGAATGGAAATTACAAAAACTGTACAGTACAAGGAGAACCTATTTTACTCTCAGGTACAGTACAGTATAAGAAAAACCAGTTCTAGTCTCAAATAGAATAGAGTACAAGGCTAACCAGTTCTAGTCTCATGTACCGTACAGTACAAGGCTGACCAGTTCTAGTCTCAGGTACAGTACAGTACAAGGCTAACCAGTTCTAGTCTCAGGTACAGTACAGTACAAGACTAACCAGTTCTAGAATTAGGTACAGTACAGTACAAGGCTAACCAGTTCTAGAATTAGGTACAGTACAGTACAAGGAGAACCAGTTCTAGTCTCATGTACAGCACAGTACAAGGCTAACCAGTTCTAGTCTCAGGTACAGTACAGTACAAGATTAACTAGTTTTAGAATTAGGTACAGTACAAGACTAACCAGTTCTAGTCTCAGGTACAGTACAGTATAAGACTAACCAGTTCTAGTCTCAGGCACAGTAAAGTACAAGGCTAATCAGTTCTAGAATCAAGTACAGTACAGTACAAGGCTAACCAGTTCTAGTCTCAAGTACAGTACAGTACAAGGAGAAACCGGTTTATTCACAGGTACTGTACAGTACAGTACAGGGCTAATCAGTTCTAGAAGCAGGTACAGCACAGTGCAGTACAAAGATAACTGGTTAAAGTCTTGGGGACAAGACATTACAAGAAGAACTGATTAAAGTCTCACTCTCGGGAACAGTACAGTACAACAGAGCCTAAATTTAAAAGTTTTATTCAAGAAAAAAATTTCAAACTGTAGACATTTTTTCTGCTATTTTACCATCATTGATTTCAGATGGAGTATATCCTGAAAACACCATCTGCTACCTTGAGTGTGATCACCCATTGGGACCAACTTCACTATTTTCAAGTCCATCAGATCATGTGTAAAATGTTTACATTTCATAAACTCTTAAGATAAAAAAAATAATCTTGATAAAAAACCAATCACCTCAATCAATTATTTTAAATGATATTTATGAATCTCTAAGTTTAATATTAAAATATTTAAAAATAAACCTTATATTCAGGCTTATGTATATAACTTGTGAAACATATAAGTGGGTAGATAGACAGGGGAGAGCTGTTCCAACAATTTCCCAATCTTGTCCACCCCCACCCACAGGGGTATTTCCTAGTGTAAAAAGTAAGTTAACTCATATCAACAAAACTTCTTTAATTTAAACTATTTTAACTTTAATAATCTATTTTAATTAAGTTTTACATTATTACATAAAATTTTTATATGATATCACACGGAAACATTTTGAGACTTCTATATTTCTTGTTTTTCATTCTTTCTTCTTGATCGTCCATTCCTCGTTCATCCTCGTCCAGTGAAGGGGGATTAAGGAAACCCATAACTGCACCCCATATGCAAAATGGGGATTTCTGAGCCCTGAAATCTCTCTGGAGAGGAGTCTTTCATAACAGTCCAGTCCTCATTTCTGGTCGAGTAAAAAAACCGGTATCGTTGTGCATGGCTTGTATACCCACTAGGGGTTAAACTCCTTCTTTCATTGCACCAAGCAGAAGATGAAGTTTTGTTTTAATCTATGTACAATTCTTGCTTCCCCTGTAGGATACAAGTAATAAATTCCTTGACAAAACTTTTTTATCGACTTTCTTTTTCAGAATGTCCTCCACTGAAAACTGAATTGTTAAAGGGTGGTTCCTACAAATGTATGTTCCAAGGACAGGAAATTAAGGAAATGCTCCAGTATCCGGAATATCCGGCAGGAAGTTCTTGTACTCTAGAGTGTGAACCAGGACTATTTGAACGGCCTATGTTTGCAGGAAATAAAATCTATTGTATTGAAGAATTTGATGGAACTAAGGAAGGATGTAAAAAAAGTTTTAGTTAAAATAAAACAGTTTTTTTTTTACTTTAACTACAGATATAAAATTTTAAAGTCTTATGGCTTTTAAAGTGCCAATCTGAAACATTTTTTCTTTTTTTGACTTTATGTGAGTGTATAGCTGACAAGTTTCCACTGATTTTACTTTTAATCTGCTGATATTTGCCCTTTTTGTTTTAATCCGTTTTTAATATTAATCCTCTTTTGGTTTTGATACTTTTTTTGTCTTGATACTACTTTGTGTCTTGATACTCTTTTTGTCTTGATCCTTTTTTGGTCTTAATCCTTTTTGTTATTAATCCTTTTAAGGTCTTGATTCCCCTTTGGTTTTAATCCTGTTTCGAGCTTAATCCTCTTTTGGTCTTAATTCTCTGCTGGTCTTATTGCTATTTTAATCGTAATCATCTTTTGGTCTTAGTCCTCTTTTGGTATTAATCCTATTTCTATCTTAATCCTCTTTTGGTATCAACCCTCTTTTTGTCGTAATCCTCTTTTGGTCTCAACACTCTTTTGTTGTAATCATCTTCTGGCCCTAATCTTCTTTTTGTTGTAATCATCTTTTGGTCTTAATCATTTTTAGTCTTAATCCTCTTTTGGTCTTTATTCTCTTTTTGTAGTAATCCTATTTCTATCTTAACCCTCTTTTGGTATCACCCTTCTATTGGTCGTAATCCTTTCTTGATCTTAATCCACTTTTATTCTCAACACTCTCTTTGTTGTAATCATCTTTTTGTATTAATCCTCTTTTAGTCTTAATCCTCTTTTGATCGTAATCCTCTTTTGGTCTTAATCCTCTTTTGGTCTTAATCCTATTTTGGTCTTTATCCTCTTTTGGTCTTAATTCTCTTTTGGTCTTAATTCTTTTTTGGTCTTAATCCTCTTTTTGTCTTTATCCTCTTTTGTTATCAACCCTCTTTTTGTCGTAATCATCGTTTGGTCTTAATCCTCTTTTAGTCTTAATCTTCTTTTGGTCTTAATCTTCTTTTATGTTAATCCTATTTTGGTCTGAATCCTCATCTAATTTGCCATGTTGAAATCTCACATCCTGAATTAAGTGGCGGGACTTGAAAGGAGAAGAGTTTGATTGGTCCAAGATAAATAATGCTTGTCCACCTTCTTTTTGTCCAACACCTCCTCCTTTGATTGGTAAGGACTTTATTAAAGGACTGTGCACGTATTTCAAGTAGGTGATTTGCGGAAGCATGTACAAAACGTTTTCTTACAGAACGTTTCCTCACTGAACGTTTCCTTACACAGAGGCGCATCCCAACCAACTCTAAATTAATCATAAAATATTTCAACTATTTAAACTGGCAAACAAAATAAATTTTTTGGGTACCTTTTGTAAGGAAACGTTTGTTGCAGGAAACGTTTGTTGCACTAACGTTTTGTGTAGGAAACGTTCTGTGTGGAAATATTCAGTATAGAAACGTTCCGTTAGGAAACGTTCAGTAAGGAAACGTTGAGAAGAATTTTGTTACTAACAGTTTTTGAATTGAAATTACATTTTTCTGGGAACCCGGAAAAATGCTTATATTAAAAAAAAAAATAAAAACATCATGCTTACAAAGCTATCACGAATTAAAAGTGAAGGTGTTCAATATTCATATCTACCGATTTAAGAAAATCTCCGAATTGAATCAGATATGCCACTCTATAAATGGAATATTCACTTGAAATTACGTCTACAGTCCCTTTAAAACTAAAATATTAAAGATTAAATAATTGTAGAGTCTGAAGTGCAGTGGAAGTGTACAAAGTCGAAAGAGGGAATATTTACAGCCAATGATACCTGTATTTTTGACTGTCAGCCAAGGTATTCATTTTATACTTATATTAAATACAAAGCAATCAGAGGGCTTCGCGCCCATCTTCTATTTCAACTTTTAATTGTTGCTTAATCTTTCAGCATTTTTTCTTCATTGAATCAATATCAAAAGTTTTGCAGATTTACAATTTACAAGTTTGCGGATTTTCAAAATTTAAGAAAATCAAAAATTTTTGGAGACAACTAGACTTTTTAAAATTGTGAGCATTATAAACCTTCCCTGGGGTCATGTGAGGTCCAACACAAAATTTGGGCCCGATCGGTTCAGTCGTTTTGATGTTTATTGTATAAAAACAAATGGACACCCAGACAAGCAAAGTATACATATAGATATCTATTATTTTTCTCTAACTCAATATTCTCGTAACTATAGTGATCTGAACGAGACAGAATCTACTTTGGCATCAACTCCCACAACAATTGTCCAGAGCACCATTACCCTAGAGAGCACACAGACCACAGCAAGTATCCGAACCACACCCAGTCGATCCACAACAGGTCGAACAACAACCAGTCGAACTACAACAAGGAGGACCACAACAGGTCGATCCACAACTAGAAGTACCACAACAAGTCAAACCACAACAAGGAGGACCACAACAGGTCGAACCACAACCAGTCGAACAACAACTAGGCGGACCACGTCCACTACCAGTGAAACCACATCTACTAAGCGGACTACAAGGACCACAAGAAGTACAACTGAAAGACCACAATCCTCCGATGTGCCAAACCTTAAACATATTGCCAGCTTACTTGGCAATCAAGGAATCTTTGGAGTAGATGGCCCCATAAATAGTTTAGATAGCCCTATAAATAGACTAGATAGACCCATAAATAGACTAGATATACCCATAAATAGACTAAATATGGAGAGCTTTTACCCAACAAATGACGAGATAAATTTTAACCTACTCGAGTTGAAAAACGATCATGGTACGCCTCATAATGGTCCTGTTATTGTGAGTGAATCCTATACTATTATCTGCACCCAGAAAGGATGGGTAGAGAAAACTGGGAACCAAGTAGCTCTCATTGATATATATGATCTTAAACTGAAATGTTTAGGTAATAAATAATGCACAGATTTTAGCAATTTCAAATCAAATCTAATTTCGGATTATTTTTTAGAGAAATTTAATGTGACGATGAAAATAAGTTCAACTATTGGAGAGCCTGTGAATAATGTTAAGATGACCAGAATTAAAACCATGTCACCTCTTCAGCCTTCAACAACTTCCACTGTATCTGGACCAACCCCGCCCCCTTGGGGAGATTATTCATTAAACGCAAACATATTCAATACCAGTGGAACAATCATAACGGAAAATGTTGACAACGGAACAGCAAGCTTTTTACTTCCCGAAGTAAGTTCATTATTATTATTATATATTTATATATATATTTTAATTGTCTGTTTGTTTGTCCGTCTGTCTGTTTGTGACAACTCACTTGTCCCCCGGGCCCAAAATTTATAAGAGTATCGTTGAACGAAACTCCTGAGTTTAATTTTTGGGGTCTTAACATTTGTGCAGATTTTGAATTAAGAGATACGAAAAAAGCAGAGAATATGTAGAAACCAAATGAAATAATATTTCATAACAAAAATATTGATATCCACAAAACTACCTAACCCCATTCATGAAACCCGGGTCCAAAAACTAGTTTTCATAACGTTACCCTGTCTTAAGTTTTGGGCTCAGGGAAGGTTTATAGACCGTCAAAGATGAAATATTTTGCCCGGAAAAAATGTTAACAATTATTACTTTTGAAAATGCGCCAATTCAAAAAAGAAAAATCCGCAAAAAATTAGAGAACGATAAAAGATGGTGACTCTCAGAGCAATAGTTAAAGGATAAAATTGTCTATAGGAAAAGACGGCTCCGAGCGCCCTAAAAGATTTACAATTGCTGTCTACCATTGCAAGCCTCTAAAAACGTCAAAACACTAACAAATTTTACAGAAAAATGCTGATTTGATTGATCATATTTTTTGATAATCCAGGGAACATGGTTCTTTAAAATACTGGATGATGACGACATTTATTTTCCATTTTATACCTTGGTAACAGTCAACTCTTCTATCACAGTGGATTTTAAACTAGGTGAAAGATCTTCAATTTACATACTAGTTTCTACGTGTACTTAATAAAAAAACATTTTTTCAAAAAACGGAATGTAAAAATATAAAAAAGTAGATATCCAATTTTTGACAAAGGTTTTAAAACCCATAATTCTTTAAAACCCTGATTTTGAATCAAATTTAGATAGTTTAAATTACAAACCTAAATAAATAATTGACACTCTTATGGCATGTGCTATAAAGAACATACCAGTTAATATAAAGGTTTAAGAATTAAGAAGAAATCTCTGCTTTAAAAGCTTCATGTTGATGAAATTTGTCTTTTTTAAAAATATATCTGTCAAAAGAATTCAAAAATAATGTTTCACCCAAAAACATAGTTTAACTAATAAAAATAACTGAAACTAAATTAAAAATATTTTAAATATAGGGGTTTTTTTTTCTAGAATATAAAGGAAATCTCTCGTTTGATGTTCTGGATAGATTATCCAAAGCTAAGTTGGATTCCCCCACTGTATCATGCTGGCAAGATTCACAGGAACAAAAATAGAAAAATAATTCAAACTATTTAAGAATTATTTAATAAAGCAAATCATCAAATAATTTTGAACTAAAGCAAATATTTCCTTGTTCTACAGGAAAAAAAGCAATAAGACTATCATCACAAAATCGATTGTCTGATTAAAAAAAAAAAATTGTAAAATTTTTTTTTGTATTTTGTATTTTGTGCACAATTCGCAAAATTATTATCAGTTTTTGCATTATATATATTTACAAATTGCAATATGAAATATGATTTTGCAATTTGTAACATCATTTTTACAATTTAATTATTTTTTTTTATATGCTTTTCTCCTATTGCATTGCAAAACTGTTTCACAAATTGCAGAAACCTTGGCATAATTTACAATCTTTTTTTGCAATTTGCAATATGTATGTGCTACAATATGCCCAATTTGCAATATTATTTGAATGGTGTGACTAAATCTTTTATCGACATAAATACTATTTTTACCCCAGAAACTGAACATCACAGCAAAAACAGATATGGTAGAGAAATCTATAGTTATTAAATAATGTAAAATATGTTTTAGCATAAAATACAAATTTGTTTAGTGTAAAGCATTGATGTATGAATATTGTTTAATTGAAAACCAGAACAATGTAACAAGGTGTGATGTGAACGAGATTGTTGCAGATTTTGGTAATTAAATCTTTTCAAATTCATAATCATAAAAATCATAACAATTGGTCACTTTTTTTTAAAGATATTTGTATGAACGGAACCTGGGATGGATTCAAACTTCCTGGATTTGAAATATATCAGGAGAAATGGGAAATAAGGTTTGAAATTCTGATAAAAAATATTTTAAATTATAAATTATTGATTTATTATTAACAACAAAAAATTTAAAAACGTCTTACTTTGATTATTTTCAGTAAAAATTGTAGATAGAGTATGAATATCCTGTGAAAAGAAGAAAATTTTTAAAATAACAATAAAAATTTTTTTAAAGTTTTATTTTCATTATTTTAGTAAATATAAATATCTGATAAAAAAACGTTAAAATTTTGAAAATAACACATCTAGCTTTCGCTCAATTTTAAAAAATACTTTTTTTTGTAAAACTGAAAGAAAAAAGAATGAATATTCGACAACTGATTCAGATATCTTAAAAATAACAGAATATTTTCACTCATTTCAAAAAATGATTTTGCTTGTTTTTAGTAAAAATGAGAGCTAACATATAAAAAGGAATAAAATTCTTAGAAAAACAGAATTTATTTATAAACGTTTTTTTATTGTTCTTAATAAAAAATAGGGGGTAAATTAAGATTATGTAAAAAATGTGAATACACTATTATTTTCAAATTTGTACACTCTATTATTTTTAGTAAAAACGGAACTGTGAACAGCTCTCTGACACTGAATCAGGTTCCTTTAAGAGATTACAATTGTACCGGGAAGGAAATCAGTGGGAAATATATTCAAGAAACAATGTAGGAATCATTTTCTCAAGATTAAAGTCGAAATTAACAGTTTTTTATTCTAAAAGCAATATTTAACGCAAAGTTTCATAGCAAAAAATGTCTATAAGAATTTTGCTTGTCTTTCTGGATTTGATAAACTAAATGTTTTCAATCTTTTTCTTTGAAAAAAAAGATTGTCTACAGTGAAAAGTTGAAAACTTTGGATTAAACGTTGATCTGATTATTTCTGAAAATTGTGTTCTAAGGTCAAAACTTTTGTGTCGAGTATACTTAATCTTAAACGCTTGATCTCGATGTTCAATGTGGCCACTTTTGAATTTAAAGATCAATGCTTGATCACTCAGTTTCTCCTGTTGGGTATGACCACTGCGGAATATCTGCACAAGATTGAGATCAATGCATGAACTTGAGATTCACAGCACAAAAGTTTTGATTTCTAAATTTGTTAAAACAATTATAAATTAAAACTTCTTTTGCGACTTTTTTTGAATGACTAGTCTACTAGAATTCTACTGTTTTCTGAATAATAATAAAGGATTAGTCTACTAGAATTCTATTGTTTTCTGGTTATCGCAGTAGTAGTTTATAAAAAAAACTTTTTTGAAAAAAAGACTTCCTCTGAAACAGATATATTTTTATCTTGATTTTATGTTGTATCACTGTTCAGATTTAGGAGTCTTCGAAACAAATCACAATCTCTGAAATTCTTTCTCCGTCATTCTGGGATCAAGGCTAGAATCAACCTGACAGATATCAAGACTGGAGTGCCAATAACCCAGTTTAAAATGACGATACAGGAGAAGGATTTTGACACTAATAAAACCAAGGAGACTATTATAGATGTTGTGGATGCGAAACAACTTATAGGTAGCGTTTTTCATGGAACTACAATAGGAACGTCCAACACAAATATACGCAAATTGTGAACCGAACTGTCTGGGAGCAATATAAACAAACTCTGTCCTCTCACAACCGGTTCTAGAGTAGGAGAGATGCTTTAAGAAACGCCGGTCCTGTTCTTAAATTTGTGTTGTAACAATTAATATCCAAGGAAATCATTATGATTTTTTTTTTATTAATTATCATTNCCCGACCCATAATAAATGATATTTTCCCCCTGGATTCTTTGTTTTGATCTCCTCCCAATACAGTACACAGAATTGACGCATCAGTTAATGTAGTTCTGTCAATGTATATTTTTTGGTGCTTTTTTGTTTGTTCTTTGAGTAAAAACGTGCATTATGTAAGAAAAGCAATTATTTTGGAAATTAAAATAGCTCTGAACATTTTCTTTTTTTTACACGGGGCCAAATTTTAAAACAGAATATAGGCAAATAACTAAACGAAAACGACCAAAAAAAACATAAGTATTATAACTGTCGTTCATGAGTTTTTCATTTTAAGCAAAGTTTTTTATGATAAAAATTTGTAAAAGCGAACAAAAAAAGTTTTCTTTCAAGTTTTTTAAACGAAGGAAAAGAATTGACAACACACTACTTCATAGGTTTACCAGTTGGTCCTGTAAACTTTACCATTAGTGCACCCAATTTTAATTATACGAAGGAACTCAGGAATATTACTCCATCCACTCTAGTTATAAGTTTGCAGGTAAACAGTTAATAAATATGCAAAACTTACTTTTTATGATAATTGTAATATGCAATTGAAATGCTTTATTAAAGGGATAACAACGTAGTTTCTATTAGACCCCCCTCCCCCCCCAAATTGAAAACGTGTCAAATCCGATGTACAACTACAAACTTTATGCTTTTATCTGAGCAACCATGAGGTAGATATCATCATTCTTCTCTGTTAAAAAGTATCGAATTCTGTAAATTTCATTCCTTCTATCTGCCTCATAAATCCACATATCACGTTTACGATCGAAAATGATTAATTTTCAGCTTATATAAAAACACGAATATCTTTAATATTTTTACTCAGAGACAAATATATAAAGGGTACCGGACGTACGACTCAAATAAAGATGGTCCTTTAAAATTACGTCTACAATTCCTTTAAGGATTACAAGGCATGATATATAATGAATACACGTACATAGACGAACAATATATAAGAAGAAAGAATGTGCAATGTGCATTGTACATACAAACTGCAGAAAATCAAAATAACGCAATTAAATACATAGAAGATGTTGCAGGCCTTGGACCATGGATCCATAATAATAAATGCTTGTTTAGATCAACAAATTTGATTCTAGGAACGCCAGATTTGTTTGTTTTCTTAATTGGAAGGGCCTTCATTTAATTTCTCACCAATTTAAAAATGAATCTCAAACGTATTATGAAATATTTTTCTTCGCCGACAAACTTACAAAATGGCCGACAAGAAATTCTTTATTTGTTAGATATTGCGGATTTCTCTCATGGGGTAGAATTTATTTTCAAGGCTGTCATTGGTCAATACAATTTACAAACTATATTCCTGCACTCTCATTGGAAAAAAATGTACGGATATCCAAAGAGAGAGAAAAAGACCGAGTATGAATTCCTAAAAATTATATTTTTATACTTTTTAGGGAACTTTGAGGAAACCAATGAATTTGTTACTAAAAGACAACTTATCTGGAAAACCTATTCAAAGTAAGTATTTTTAACTTTAAAAAATATTTTATTTTAATTAAGGTTTGTGGGCATAAGCACACGCATACAAAAAAAAACGATATATCAGCAAACCTGTTTCCAATTAGTTTTCGAAGTCTTTCTATTTTTTGTTTATTTAAGATTGATTAAAAGATGTGTACCCCACGTTTTGTATTTCGCCATCTATATATAAATTTGGCTTGTCTGTCTGTCTTGGTGTTTGTCTGTCTGTTTGTATCCAATAAACGTCAAAACGGCTGAACCGATCGGGCCCAAATTTTTTTGTGGGACATCTAGGGACCCCAGGGAAGGTTTATGAAAAATCAAAATTTCACATAATTGTCTCTATCAAAATTCGATCGTCATTAAATTTTTAAAAATTTTGAAAATCCGCGAAATTTTTTGTAAAAATCCGCGAATTATTTTTGTTTTGTTTTACGATGTACACAAAGAGAACATGTTCACAATTAATTTAGGAGATGGGCGCGAAGCGCCCTCTAAGGCTAGAAAGAAGGGCGCGAAGCGCCTTGAATTTCTAGTTGTCTTATAATTAAATATTTGACATCTGAGTATACCCTATAAACCATAGTTAACACTTGTTTGACGTGGGCTGATCTTGCTTTCTATTTTTCCTTAATCTTAACTATCGATTAAACTTTGCGGTAGACAATAAAAAATAATTGTTATTGGACGCATTTTCGTTGATTTGCTAATGACTTATGGAAAATTGAACTCCCAGGCACGATTGAGTTGTGTCTTTTTTCCCATTTACTAAAAAATTAACCAAAACGGTTGTGTACAATATTAATTCGTTTTTTCTCTTACGTCTATCCTTTCCTTTCGTGTTTTACAATCTCTGAGTTCTCCGTAAATAAAATCTCTCTCATATTCTCCTATTCTATTCTCTATTTCTTACTTCCTTGTGCTATCCTACTACTGCACATTAATTGTGATCATCCTGTCCAAATGTCATGTCCATCCGTACACATCTCGTCTATTACTTGACAAAGATGCAACACTCCGGCTAGAACACACACCCTCCAACCCCCCTTGCAAATATTAACTTGGAATTGTTTAAAAGGAAAGACAAGACATCAGAAACTGTTAGGAATCAGTTTCACTTAATAATTCAATAACTGGCATACGTTTGAAACTATTTTTACATATAACAAAATAATTTGCAACAAGGATGATGCAAAGATTTTTAGATATAGTTTACCATTTTAACTAATTGCTTTATGTAGTTATGCTCGATATCTGATTAAATAAAAATGAATATTTTAACAATGGGAGTAAAGCAGATAATAATTCAATACGCATATGAAGTTTGTTTGTGCAATTATTTGTATGTAAAACCCTGTACTATAAAGAGAATATGGTGGTACGGTTCGGAATCGTTGCATGATACTTTAAACAATTCTATAAAAATCCCTTTTATGTAAAATGTTAAATGTACTTTTTAAGTTTTATAAAAATAGAAAGATTTTTATTTTTTTTTAGAAATGAATTGGACCCTAATGCAAGCTGGTGGTATTCCAACTAAAGATGATTCTGACACAGGCCGAGGTTGAAATAAAATAGTACAAGGGCAAATAATCTAAACTGCTTTTATTACTATAGACTACTAGCTGAAGTCCCCGGCGTTGCCCATGAAAAAAATCAAAATTTGAGGCAAATCGGCCCAGGGGTTTCTGAGTTATGCTGGGACATACAAACAAACAAACAGAGATTACAACTTTATATATAACTAGCTTGGGAACCCAGCGTAACCAAGGTTACTCATAGCTCCTACCCCAGTTAACCCGCACTTTGTCGATTTAACTGGAAAACTGAATTTTTGCTATAAAAGTAGATCCACTTAGCTTAGACTCTCAAAGCTAAGAATATTCCTGTTGTTCTAACGAACTCTCCAATCAAACTTTGAGGCAAATCGGTCAAGGGGTTCATAAGTTATGATCGGACAAACAAACTAACAAACCGAAATTACAACTTTATAAATATAGATAAATAGTTATCAAGGAAGAAAACCAGAGGTCCACATATCCAAAAAAGTGTACTGCAGTCTTCGGGCATAGCGTAAACAAAAATTCCTGAGCAGTACAGACTGTGTTTGCATTACTTTAGCTCCGAAACTGCAATACACTTTCTTTGGAAAAAAGGATTTACAGTTCATTTTCCTTGGTCCATACTTTTCTAAATTTTAATTTAAATTTTTTCTTGTAGTTTGATAAAATTATAGGTTTTCTATTTTTTTCTATTTTAGGATTTTTATCGACCATATTTCCAGACAAACGGTCTTTTTTCAATCTTTCAAAACTTTCGGTAATAAAATAAAAATCATGCTCAGAGCTTGGAACTTTTGTTGATGAGATTGAGTTAAACTTCCTCACTCATCTCATCGTAGAAACATTAACCGTACTCTCTTTCTATAATCTTAACTTTGATCAAAAATGAGTGATTTTGAGTTCAACTTTTTCCATTCATATAAAAATTTTCCAGCGTATATTATATATATTTATTCTTCGTAAGCATTTGAGTCTTTCCCCAAAACTGTAATTATCTAATCCCTAATCATTACAACAAAATGTCCAATACATTATATATTTCAAACTATGAATTCTGTCAGATCAAATAATCTAAGTTTGACATCAGGATGATATAGGGATTAGAAGATTGAGTTTGTGGCAAAGACTCAATTCTTTTATTTCTAAAATAAAACATATTTTTTTATTTGTTTAGAATGGTTTAATGTCAGCAGCAGGCTACAGTGAGATACATGATAAAAATATTTCAATATTCTCGAGAGGGAATGTTTATATTCCTCTAGATACTGGCAAATATGTTCTTCAGCTCTATACTAGAGATATTGTAAGGAAAAATCAATTAAGGGACTGTAGACGAAATTTCAAGTGTCCCTCCACTGTGTAGAGGCATGTCACATTCACATTGACTTTAAACCTAATTGTCTGAGCATCGATAATTGCAAAGTTAGAAGTGAATGATGTGAATCGGCCATGTCACTCTTCTAATAGAGGGTCACTTGGAATTAAGTCTACAGTCTCTTTATACTATCTTTGAAATCATTTAAGATTTTGTAACTAGCTTGGGAACCCAGCTTTGCCTGGAAACTAAACTTTCATTAAAAAATCCAACCCATGTTCAACTATATTAACCAAGCTCAGAACATTCCCATGGTTCACAAATCAAAATTTGAGGCAAATCGGTTAAAGGGTTGATGGGTTATGATCGGACATACACGCAGACAAACAGATATTACTACTTTATATATATATATAGATTTTTGCAGAATAAAACAACAAAGTTCACCAATGGTTTTTACGAAAATGATGTTTACAACACACAAAACTATTTTGAAGATTTGCATTTTTTCAACATCTATAAAACAGGTATATTAAAATAATTCAAGGACCCTCCAATCGAAATTTGATATGGTTCCCTTTAAGCCTTTGTCTTATCATGCAGCAAAGAAGTTTGTACTTTCTCTTTAATTATACAGGACAATTGTAATGTAAATATACTAAAACTTTACGGAAATGAGTATAACAATGCGGTTTATAAAAGTTTTACTCAAAATATTTTATTTTTTGAGACTTTCAAAAAATGAATGAAAATATTTTCTAAAATATAAAATAGCTTGCATAATAACAATTTTAAGTGTTTCTGCTCATAAAATAAGGATCACTCCATCATCCTTTATCCGTCAAAAGTACAAAGGGTACCATTGTGAATGGGACATACAACTTTACAAATTAAGGATTCCTTAAAATTACATCTATAGCCGGGCCTTTAAGTCAAACTTTCCGTAACATTTTTCTAGGATTTGGAGACTATCTTGAAAACACTACAGCATTGAAGAAACGTGATAATAGAGCAGACAATGGAGGTGTTAGTAAACTACTAATGAGAGAGATAGCTCTAAGTGTATCTGTTTATGATGATGATTGTTTCAACTATTGTCGGGAGGTGGAGAGGTGTGATGTTAAACAATGTCAGAGTTTAGACCCTGATAGTGTTATTGTTGAAGGTGATTTTTAACCGTTTTATCCAACAAACATTTTTAGTTTATTTTTTAAAATCATATTTTGGTTTTGTACATTTTTTTAATCAAGTCTGTACGTTATGAAGAACCCATTTTATCATTCCATTTCATTTTATTTTATATTTTGTATTTATTTTATTTCATTTTATCACATATCCTGTATTTTAAAATGAATTTGAACTGCATTTCGTCTCCTCAAAGAAATTGAGTCTTTACCACAAAGGCAAATTTTCAAATCCTAATATCTTTGCAACTAGATGGTTTAAACCTTTGATATATCAAACTTAGATTATTTGATCTACCAGAATTCATAGTTTGAAATATCTAAGGTCTACATTGGGTTGCAAAGATACAGAGTTTAGAAAATCAGAGTTTGTGGCAAAGACTCAATTCCTTTGAATCACCTATTCAAATCCTTCCTGAATCTTAAACTGTGAATCGGTGGTTCAAATTTGAAACGGCATAAAGGTCGCAGCTCAAACTTGGTCCCTGTTTAGTTATTTTCCGTTTACTTTAGTAAAATGTGAGAAATGTGATGAAATTGAAGAACAGTTTATGGAAATATCTCCAGGAAGAAAAAATGTTATTGAACAAATAGGATTTCCAATCACTAAATTGAATAAATATGTAAGTTTAGAAATAACATTTAAAACTCTCTTATCTGGACTCGTTATAAAGTTTTTGGACAGAATTTTTTGCGTGAAGGTCAAACCTTTTTAGACTATTTTTGTCCCGAGCTAAAATATAATCTAAAAAGGCTTTAAAACACGTCGTTGCCCACATAATACTATTACACTTACAGATAACTTTATGAATTACTAGTGTACTTATGATACAATAATAGTTAATTTCAGTGCTATATATATATATACGGATAGTTTAACATTAAAGCACGTGCACTAAGATTACTTGATTGAAAATCTACAATAAAATTTATCATAAATAAAAATGTTTCAGTGATACAGTAGTTTCATAATATATCAATCTAATTTGCATTTCTAATTTTAAAAAGAAAACTACAAATCAAAAATAAATTATATTTAAATTTTATTTTTCATAATTTGAATTTGTTTAGCGAGTAATTGCTTCTGATTGGAGTATAACCTGTAAAAAAAAGGGGAATAGTATGAAGGACTATCTCCCCCCTCCAACTCATATCAGGTTTATTCTAAATAAATTTTATGATTTTTGATAAAAAAATATGATTAAAAAAAATAATTCAGGAGCATTAGGCAAAACTTATTTGTCCCTTGTCTTTTACACAAAAAGTTGGATAAAACTAGGTGAGAAAATAAAAAATATTTAGAAAGAAATTGATCTTTGCCCAAAACTCAAATCTTCGAATACCTTTATCTTTGCAACCTGATGGAAACCTTTGATCTAACAGAATTGATCGTTTGAAATATCTAAGGTCTACCACATTGGGTTGCACAGATATTGGGACTTGAAAATCAGATTTTTTGGCAAACACTGAATCCTGTTCAATCCAGGGGTCCATATAATTCCTTTTTCAATCCCATTTGGGATTGACAAATTTGAAAAAAATGGGGCAAATTTTTTAAATGGGGGAAAATTTTTTTTAAATGATAATTTAAAAAAAAATTGGGGGCATTTTTATTTAATTGGGGGAATTTTTTTTTAAATTGGGGGCAAATGTGTTAGTGGAATTTGAAAATGTTTTTTTAATTGGGGGCAAAAAATTATTTTGGGATCGATAAAATCAGCTATTTTGGGAATTATATGGACCCCTGGTTCAATCCTGTTAGCAATAAATTAAATATTTTATAATAAAGTTAACAAATAATTTAAGTTTGGAAGGAGAACTGGACAGTTTTGATCCATTTATTAAGATTGCTTTGGGTTGGGATTCTCCGAACCTAGAGGTAAATATTTTTAATTTTATATTTTTTTGTTGAACATTTATTTGCAAAATCTAAATGGATCCTTTTAAATATTCTTATGCCAATTTACAATTATTTTTAATTAACAACCAACTCTGCAAAGTTTTAGTGAACAAATTCACGCATTTTCATCTAAAAAGACGATAAATAATAGTCAAGGAATACTGGTGCTGAATCGGTTATGAATCTCTTTAAATCTCTTAAACTTTCTATTATGAATAAAATTGTTTTGTATTATCCTAACAAGTAAATATCGTTGAATTAACTTTTCCAAAATCAGCCCTAAAACTTAACTTTAGGTTGGGAATGATTTTAACCTCAATGTTGTTGTTTTTAATACAACAACAAACGAACCAGTTTGTGGGACAGCCCCTGTTGATTTCAGAGGTAATTTTCAGTCATTGTAATCAATTTTGTCAAACTAGCAAGCATAAAAGCAAAGGTTGTAGATGAATGTCTCTTTTATAAACTTGTTCTCAACCTCAAAACGTCAGCTAATGAACTTTATCAAAATTCCAGCTAATCAACATTATCAAAATATCAGCTGATTAACTTAATAAATCCAGAATTGAATTGTCAGCTAATAAAATTTATAAAATCCAATATTAAAATTGCAGCTGATCAGCTTAATATCATATCATCCAGGATAAAAATGACAGCTGATCAACTTTATATAATTCAGGATCAAAATGTTAGCTTATAACTTTATATAATTTAGTATCTCAATTGACGTCAGCTGATAAACTTTATATAATTTAGGATCAAAATGTCAGCTGATTAACTTTATATAATTTAGTATCAAAATTGACGTCAGCTGATAAACTTTATATAATTTAGGATCAAAATGTCAGCTGATTAACTTTATATATTTCAGGATCAAAACTGACGTCAACTGATAAACTTTATATAATTTAGGATCAAAATGTTAGATGATTAACTTTATATAATTTAGGATCAAAAATTGACATCAGCTGATTAACTTTATATTATTTAGTATCAAAATTGACGTCAGCTGATAAATTTTAAATAATTTAGGATCAAAATGTCAGCTGATTAACTTTATATATTTCAGGATCAAAACTGACGTCAGCTGATAAACTTTATATAATTTAGGATCAAAATGTCAGCTGATTAGTTATGTATATCAGGGTCTAATTTTCAGCTGATTAACTTTAAATAATTCAGGATCAAAATTTCAGCTTATCAACTTTATATAATTTAGGATCAAAATGTCAGCTGATGACAGCTCTTGAGGCCCGCCAGTTAAGAACGAGACAGCTGACACTAAACTTAACAAAAGAAATGCTGAAGGAGGATGGTATGTACGAGGAGGGGGAGGAGGAGGAGGAGTATAAAGTCAAGCTGAAAGGGGATAAAAAGATGACAGATGACAAGTAAGTAAAAGCAAAAAATAGAGACATAATCCAATAATAATAATAAGTAGAAAAAACAAGCCTTCTATCTATTAAATCATAATTCCAATAAACAAAAGTCAACCCAAACCACTCTCTTAGAAAATCAACTATGCATTAGCTCAGTTTTCTGCAGATCACTACATTACGCACCGAAATCTTATTTAAAGGGACAGACCGGCTATGTAAGGTAGTTGAACTGAGTATGCAGTGTTGTGGACAAATTCTTTAGGATTCATTTGAGAAATATAAAACTTTTTAAAGATCTGTAAATTCTGAGTTTGAGCGCAAAGTGGACGTTTTGGGTGGTTACGTTTTCAGAAATTTTTTTAAATTATTAAATAACGACGACAAAAAATAAAGTAAAATTTTTTACATAGCCGGTCTGTCCCTTTAAGGGTTTATTATTTGTGTATAATTCTAACATATTTCTAGCTGGTACTTTGATATGTTTAATATTTGTGTATAACTCTAACATATTTCTAGCTTGTCCTGTGATATGTTTAATATTTGTGTATAATTCTAACATATTTCTAGCTGGTCCGGTGATATGTTAAATATTTGTGTATAATCTAACATATTTCTAGCTGGTCCTGTGAGATGTTTAATATTTGTGTATAATCTAACATATTTCTAGCTGGTTCTGTGAGATGTTTAATATTTGTGTATAATCTAACATATTTCTAGCTGGTCCTGTGAGATGTTTAATATTTGTGTATAATCTAACATATTTCTAACTGGTCCTGTGAGATGTTTAATATTTGTGTATAATTTTAACATAATTCTAGCTGGTCCTGTGAGATGTTTAATATTGCTCGAGTCATGAGAGACCGTTGCTGTTCTACTAACCCAGAACAATATGAAAGGGTGAATTTAAAACTTTTAGAAGAAATCCTTTTATTGTGGTCAAAATATCGAAACTCACCAATAACACTGCGACCTTTTCATAACAAATATCTATTTGATAGAATCTCCTAAAATATTCACAATTCTTCTTATACACCTTTAACTGATCAATTCTTGGAAGATATATCTTCATTTTCGAGCTTGACAAGTTTTTAATTCTGATAAATTATTCCTATTGTATGATTGTATCTGCTGTAGAAATGCGCTAAGAAGAGTTGAAAATAATTATTTCGTACAGAGGGTTAAACTTGGATATCTTCTTCCTTCTAGATCAGACAAGGCTATAAAGAGTACCGTTGTGAATCGGACATGTCACTTTATAGATAGAGAAACACTTCAAATTAAGTCTACATTCCCTTTACGAAAAGAATTGAACTCTTGCTTCAAACAACAATTCTCTTATCTTTGCAACCTAATGGTAAACCGTTTATATTTTAAACAACGAATTTTGCTATACAATTTATATTTAAAGATTAAAATATAAAAATCTATATTATTAAGTTTAGTCAAAATAATGAAAACTCTGACCCAAGGGCTCAATTCCTTTTGTTTTTTAACCTTTGGTTGAAAAAAGGAAACGTCCATTCCTCTTGAAATAAGAAAAAAAAAACAATTTTATTCATTTTGATAAAATTTTTTATTTATCGTTCCTAGTGCGTGAATCATGACGCTGAGACACATGCTCACATGGTGAACAAAGGCCAAGGTCTAGAAACTCTCATCATATCACAAGATATACCTAAGGTAAGAACAAAGTAAAACATTTTGGTAATTTTTTTGAACCAATCACAGATATGGATGGATATTATATAAGAGGGTGGCAATCCAATTATGTTTTATCATTACCTGGAGTTTTCTACAGTATTGGTTTAGTGTACAGTAGTTTGCCAATAACTCCTTTTAAACGAGAAACAAGTGCGTTTTTAGTTTGAAATTATATGTTTAGGGCTACGAAAATGTATAAGAGGTAAAACTAAATACCAAGCGTTGCGAGTTGGCTAGATAAATGTTAGTTCATTCAAAACTTATTAAAAAAAAACTGCGGCTACCTTTATTCTCCAATTTGTAAAACCTGTACTAATATAAATGAAGAATTTGACCAACACAAAAATAATCTAAATTTCCTACTTTCCGGTAATATTTTGAAAAATATGTAGACATGTAATTATCAAATTATAATAAAATGTTATTTATTATTTTCTAGGATAGTATTATCATGGTGTATGTTTCGCAACCAGTTATATTGCCAAAACCCAGGATTCATGGTAACACATAGATTATGTATTTGTTATATGTTTAAATTCGTTTTTTAATTTTCGGGATTCAAGAAAAGATCATCTAAATAAATTGAGCCTTTGCAACAAATCCCGTTATCTTTCCAAACCGATGATGTAGAGACTCACCGTCACACAGCTTAGAAATTTCAAACTATTTTTTTAATTCGAATTTTTTTCTCATCATAAAACAAAATATAAACACTAATTTTGTTTTTTAGACTCTAGTATTGAGATATCCATTCAGTACAGTACAAGGATAAACTATAAACACTAATTTTGTTTTTTTAAATTCTAGTATTGAGATATCCATAAAGTACAGTACAAGGATAAACTATAAAAACTAATTTTGTTTTTAGATTCTAGTATTGAGATATCCATACAGTACAGTACAAGGATAAACTATAAACACTAATTTTGTTTTTAGATTCTAGTATTGAGATATCCATACAGTACAAGGATAAAAATGAAGAAAAAGTAGAACTCCTTACAATCCCCCCAAGACTAATAAAAGGTAGAAAAATAATCAATGATATTTCTAAATATATAGAGCAGTTATCTCTCTCTCTGTCTGTCTGTTTGTTTGGATGTCCCATCATAAGTCATAAACCCCTTGATTGATTTGCCTCACATTTTGACTGGGAAACTTGGCGAAACCACGGGAATTTTCTCAACTTGGTTTAAAAGTTCTAAATTGAGTAAGTTGACGTTTTCCAGAAAAATGTCAGTTTCCCGACAAAGCTGGGTTCTCAAGTTAGTTTAAAGATAAAGGGTATCTATAACTCAAATGGAAAACAGTTTAATTATATATTTGATTCAGGGGGAAAAGTCAAAACGCAGTTCTTTTTTAAATTAGTTTTTCTGAATTGCACAACCAGAAGCACACGGTGCAAAGATGTTTTTTCCCCCAATATTTTTCTATCTATATTTTCACATCAAATTTAAAACTATTTTGAAAATCAAAATATTATTTCTATTTTAGAAAATATGACGTCACATAACATCCTTCTTATGAAATGCATCCATTTAAGCAAGGATGGAAGGTAATATTTTTTCAGACGAAAAACTTAAATTAATTAATTCTATATATTGAACTTTTATATAATAGAGTATAATTAAAGTTTTGATAACTGGAGAATACAAAATTTGTTCATTTTCACTAATTCATGTACTTGAAAAAAGGGAGGGGGGGGGGGAGTTCACAGGCAACTTGAATTAATATTTTTAGTGTAAAACTGTCTTCACCTCTTAATAATTGGATGCAAGCCTTGAGACAATACGATTTTGATCTATCTGCGGTATTCAAGGATGGAACTATGGTCTCTCAATGGTGAGTGTTTTTTTTTGTATTTTTTTACTTCACAGGCTCTGTGGATGTAATTTTAGGTTACCACCCAGCTTAAGACTGTCATGTTCGATTCCCGTAGTTATCCTTGAATGCTGAATGTGATATATATTTGTATTCTTCTGAAAATTTATTTTATTTGCGGGTTCTATGTTATATAGGTAAAAAGAGGTAAATAATGGACTGGATCTTTAAATAAAGATTACTTTCAAATAACGTCCTACAATCCCTTTAAGGTTTATACAATCTTTTAATAACACACAATAATCCGCAAACCCAAAATTAATTAATTACTTTAATTGCATTTTTTCTTTTTCTTATTTGAAATGTATCATGTTAGGTTTTGATTTTATTGAATTTTTTGTTGAGTTTTACAACCAATTTTTTTAGTTCAAAGTGCATGACTTTGTTTTGTCGAGATAATCCAAATATAGCAGATACATTCGGAGAGGGGTTGGGAGCTTCACTATCCCAGGTTATTTATAATATAAATATTGGGAGCTTCAATATCCCAGGCTAGTTTATAATATAAATATTGGGAGCATTACTATCCCAGGCTAATTTATTATACTAGCCTTAGAGGGCGCTTCGCGTCCATCTTCTAAATTAATTGTGAACATGTTCTCTTTGTGTACATCATAAAACAAAACAAAAATAATTCGCGGATTTTCACAAAAAATTTCGTGGATTTTCAAAATTTTCAAAAATTTAATGAAGATCGAATTTTAATGGAGACAAATATTTGAAATTTTGATCATTCATAAACCTTCCCTGGGGTCCCTAGATGTCCCACAAAAAATTTGGGCTCGATCGGTTCAGCCGTTTTGACGTTTATTGGATACAAACAGACAAGCCAAATTTATATATAGATAAATATTGGGAGCTTCACTATCCCAGGCTAGTTTATGATATAAATATTGGGAGCTTCACTATCCCAGGCTAGTTTATTATATAAATATTGGGAGCATTACTATCCCAAGCTAGTTTATTATATAAATATTGGGAGCTTCACTATCCCAGGCTAGTTTATAATATAAATATTGGGAGCATTACTATCCCAGGCTAGTTTATTATATAAATATTGGGAGCTTCACTATCACAGGCTAGTTTTAATATAAATATTGGGAGCTTTAATATTACAGGATAGTTTATAATATAAATATTGGGAGCTTCACTATCCCAGGCTAGTTTATAATATGAATATTGGGAGCTTCAATATCACAGGATAGATTCTAATGTGAATATTGGGAGCTTCACTATCACAGGATAGTTATAATATAAATATTGGAAGCTTCAATATCACAGGATAGTTATAATATAAATATTGGAAGCTTCAATATCACAGGATGGTTATAATATAAATATTGGGAGCTTCAATATCACAGGATGGTTATAATATAAATATTGGGAGCTTCACTATTATTATGATTGGTTCTAAATTATTAATTATAATAATTTTTGGTTTAAATTTGAGTATATAATAATTAAAATTTAGAAAAAAATGAGAATTTGCTGGTAAATTTGTTATAAAATTATTATAAGTGGGTAAACGGACTTCTGGCTTCTTTTTGCCAACAATCTTATTTTTGGCTTTAAAATACTAAACTATAAAGTTTTTTTTTGTCGAAATATGCATATAAACCATGTATCCCAGTTAGGCTTTCTTTTTTTCTATGGTGTAGGGGCCCGTGGGATTTTTTCTATATAGTTGATATACGGGAGTATAATGGTTTAAAGTCCGACTTTGTAAGGCCTATAAATTTCTGTAAGAAATGGAAAATGGACTTTTAAAAATTCTAGTGCAAGTAGTATTTCATAAATACATTAAACAGGAGGGAGGATGAAGGGAGGTTGATTTCATATATACATAGATAGCGTCAATATATTATTAAACAGGAGGGAGAATGGAGGGGGGTTGATTTCATATATACATAGATAGAGTCAATATATCATTAAACAGGAGGGAGGGTGGAGGAGGGGGGTTGATTTCATATATACATAGATAGAGTCAATATCTCATTAAACAGGAGGGAGGGTGGAGGGGGGTTGATTTCATTTATACATAGATAGAGTCAATATATCATTAAAACAGGAGGGAGAATGGAGGGGGGTTGATTTCATTTATACATAGATAGAGTCAATACAACATTAAACATGAGGGAGGATGGAGGGAGGTTGATTTCATATAAACATAGATAGCGTCAATATATTATTAAACAGGAGGGAGAATGGAGGGGGGTTGATTTCATATATAAATAGATAGAGTCAATATATCATTAAACAGGAGGGAGGGTGGAGGGGGGTTGATTTCAACCTTTTTTCTGTTCTAAAAAGATTTTTTTCTAGAAAGAAAAAAGAATGTGTTGCTGTTGTGCGGCGACTATCGAAATAGATTTAAAAAAGAAGAATAAAGCTACTGCAGCAAGGTTTAAATGTCTATACTCTGTGTCCGAAGGTAAAAATCAAAAAGAAGAATTTTCTTATATTATATTTATACATTAATGTTTTCATTTTTTAGTTGAAGAATTCTGGGATGAATGTCCAGATTTAAGTACGTGTAACATTATTCTCTAACATGGGGAATTTATTTGAAAGACCTTTTTTCCCTCTGAAGCCCTGAAATGATTTAAGAAAAAAAAACTATAATAAGTTCAAGCATTTATACATTTTGGGACTAATTTTAAACCAGACAAATACCTTAGACAAAAAAATAAAGAATTGAGAATTGAAATAAAGATTAGCTTTTGATTTGCGGGCTCTGTTTAGTTTTCATACAAGGACCAATAATGTACATAGTAAGGAAAAGTCCAGTTTTTCGATGCATTTTCGCCAATATTGAATCCCAAAATTAAATTCAAAAAAATATTTGTATCACAGGGGGCCAGAGGGCATTCATGTTCCTACACGATACATTATATATACATACATATTTTTTCCTTTTCAGAGACTGATAGAATGAGATTTAACAGAATGATGGGATTAGACTTTTTAGGTTATTTTTACCAAATAATCAATTCAATAGATAAGATATTTGTTTAATTTATTTCAGCTTTTATCATTATAAAGAAACATTATGTAAGGTTGGTCAAATGTTTTTAAACGCAAAACTAAATTTAATTAACCCATTATCGAATTAACAATAAAAAAAAATTGTCTTTTTCTGTTTTCAAAATACATAAATTCTCTTAATTTCCTTAAGTTTCTCTGCTGCATAGTTCCGCAATAGAAAGGTTTTTAAGGTAACCTTGTAATTCTAATTCAAGGTCACTAAAATTAAATTACATAAAGACAAATAACTTATACATTCTAGCTTTGATGAATTATGATGATGGAGGAATATCAAATAAACCAGTAAGCACATTTTTAGATATTTACATTTCTACGAATTTGTACAAATCTTAACAGTTTTAAGTTAAGTTTTCAGAATTTTATTTTGCTGGTTGGAATTTTAAAGAATAAAAGATACATTAAAGATTATTTTAAAAGTTGACGATTTCCATGCAATTTCATAAAAATGATTTTACTTTGCAGGTTACTCAAGGTGCTTTATAGAGACAACATGATGAAACCGGGATTAAACATTTTTTTAACGGTTGCTGTTACTTAAAATCGGCCTTAGTATACAGGGTTACTCACAAAGGATGAGACTTAAATAAAATCTTTGACTGGTATCAATTAATTTTGTAAAGAAAAAAACCAGTAGAACCATAACGGTTGGAAAAAAAGTAGAACCATAAATGTTAGAAAAAAACAGTAAAACCATAAATGTTAGAAAAAAAACAGTAAAACCATAAATGTTAGAAAAAACAGTAGAACCATAAATGTTAAAAAAAAACAGTAAAACCATAAATGTTAGAAAAAAATATATAAAAACTCAGTACAATAGTCAGAGACTCATCCTTTGTGAATAGCACTGTACATCAGAGCTAAATATATAGTTTTCTATCAAGCTATTAGTTTTCCTTCTGTAGGCCTTAAACGACGAATCCACATTTCTAGTTCAGTTCCTAGAACGTTTAATGAGTCAGGGTTGAGAAAAAACGATTCTCTATTTCAACAACTAGCGTCTGGGTTAAATCGTATGGAAGACGACTTGGTGGCGCAGCGGACTGTTCTTGGTGATGGTTTAGAGACTACTGAGGATCCTGATCCTCTCTTTATCTATGAAGGTTTAGCTTTTTTTAAATTTATTCGTTGTAAAAATATGTTTGAACTACATTTTTATTTACTCTGTTCTTGGTGTTGGTTTAGAGACTACTCAGGATCCTGATCCGCTCTTTATCTATGAAGGTTTAGTTTTTTTTTTACAATTTATTCATTCTAAAAATATGTTTGTAATACATTTTTATTTATTATGGGAACGTTCTGTTTCTTTCGAATTTCAAGAAAATTGTAGACAATAAAGTTTATTATATAAATGAGATTTTTTCAAAAAAGTTTTGTTTCAGATGAACCGGTAGATGTCCCAGTGATACAGGTTTCTTTTCATCTATTTTATTTCTTTCAAATATTTGTATCCAAAAGAAAATTTCAATGTTTCATTCGGAAAAATGAAGCTAAATAAAATGTCAAGTTGAAAGAAAGAAAAAACGTAAATAAACGCTATGGAAAAGTCGCCAAATTCACTAAAGCCACAGCGCTTAGCCCAGAAAATATTTGTTGTACATAGCCCAATATACTCCAAAGTAATGACTAAAAATTCATTATTTTATTCGATTTTCAGAGATTTCTTTATCCCTCAATTTTGTAATATAAATATCATTTTAAACTGCATGTTTTCCTTTAAATTTAGGGAATGATAATAATTTTTGGGATTGAAAAAATAAATTAAAACCTTAAACAAACAAATAAAAGTAAAAATCCCGGCAAAAAATATATTGTACCCGCATGATAACACAAGCCAGTCAAACAAAAAGATAATTTGTTTCCAATAGTTTCTTTTTATCAGATACCCCAAAGTAACGGCCAACATTTTTGGATTTTCTTATATGGGCCTTTTTTGCTTTGACTAGAAATGTCCTTAAAAAAGGCAGAACATTTTTTTAATAGTTTGTTGTTAGGAAGAACGTGGAAATGATTATTCTGCAGATGAAGAAGATGATGAAGTTATTTTGCCAGGTATTTAACAACGTATTCTTAGTATACAGTGGGGACCAGAAAACAGTGGTATATGATTGTCGTCTCCTTTATTTTTTTATCAAAAAATACAGCTAAGAATTGTTTGCATAATTAGTAATTGATTTCTTTCTAAAAAAGTGGTCTGAATAATTTATGAAATATATCCGTTAGAAACAATTATAAACCACAAAAACCTTAATAATTAATCTAAAGAATGAAGACGACAATCAGATATCATAATTTCAAACAGTGTAATCATGGATCAACTATAGGATAAATTGTCAGCGCGGTCCGCCATGTCTAAGTAGCTTGGCTCAGATTTACTAATCATACGAATCATACAGCTGTACATACGTGTATAAATTAAGATAATCAATCAATCTTCCTGTAGGAATTAGGGTTATCATAGATGTTGCGCACACTATTTCTGCAAAATCATCTGTTCACAGTGGGTTTATTTTTAGTGACGTTTTTTCTTAAAATTTACGAATTACAGTGGTTTTATTAAAATAATTCACGAAAACAATAATTTGTCCTATTCATTAGGGCTCACGTTAAGACATATTTGACAGTATATTATAGTGATTTGAGTTTCTTTTTCTGGACATTTTTGTTCAATAAATATAAGTATAAACTGAAAGATTTTGAAATTGAAAACAATTGAATAGAATACCCCCCAACCCCCCCTACAACCAAGCCCATAGCCAGGGGGTCAAGATGACAGGTATTCCCGAGCCCGTCCNAAATTCAATCATTAATATTTTCTTTAAGTTAATGAGATAATCCTAGATGATATAAACATTGATTTTGATAAATATGATTATTATGTTGTAGAATATATCAGTGGTTTTGTTATTAAGTGTTGGCATTGACCTATCTTGTAATATTTGTTTTAAATTTGCTCTAAAGCATGCCAGCGACAAACACACTAAAAAATAATTGGATAAATTTCAAAGAAAAATACTGCCTAAATCATCCTCAAAAAGAAATTGTGGACATTTGTAAAAACTCCATAAATTTTGAAACTTGCATGAAAAAATTGTTTTTTTTTTCAGAAAATGACTCAAAAAGTTGTCAATCAATTTACATTCAGATGTCCAATTTTTTTTGATCAAATGTATCTTGTCCCTGGGCATGACCAAGAACACCGTTATAATCTTCTAATAAAACTTGTAAAAAATATCTTGCCATAAGAGTTCGTAAATTTATTAAAAATCATAATGTAGAAACCAAAAATAAAGTCAGGAAGAAGCTTACAAAGCTTGTTCATTTTAGAAATGAATAAATGATATCTAATAATATGCTTGTATTCTTTACTTAAAGACACTTTTTTGTTATGTTTTTAAATTTTTCTTTAGATTTTTTGGTGTTCAGATACTGGATATCCAAACAAACATGGGAATTATACGTAAATGATAAACAGACAAAAGATTAAATAAAGAAAATTAGTCTTGGACTTTCCAAAATGTGGTAATTTGGTATGCAATTTTCACACATTTCCACTTATTTCAGTTTTCAATTTGTATAAACAAAGATATAGGAAACTTTCTATTTTTGAAGATACAAAAAAGATAAATTATTTTGAATTATTAGCTTGTAAAAGTAAAAATAACCTCAGATTGGTCATTGTGAATCAAATGAAGATTCCTAATTCAATATTTGTTGGGATACTCGAGTAACCGAGTACATATACTAAAGTTTGGTTCAAGGTTTTTAATTATAATTTTACAAAATCGAAAATTTTCTTTTTTATTCTTATTCTGGTTTTTAAGCTTTATGATAGTAGCTAAGGGCGCTGCACAAACTTGGTTTCTAATTTGCAAAAAAGATTGAGATAGCGCCCTACTGTACGCCCACTGTGCATCTTGTACAAAAAGGTTCCGGCATTGGGCATTTTCAAACGACGCGTACCGGCTTATCAGACGCCCGTACGCGTCAACCCTGCTTCCTGTCTAGTTGTTCCATGAGTGTAATAAAAACGATAAAAGTTGCTACCATATGGAAATTTAGATATATTTTTGAAATATGGTTTTGCCAAAAAATATATTTTTTTTTAATTCCAGAATTGACACCTGCAGAGAAGGGCATGAATGAACCTTTGTTTATGGTAAGTTCAGGCGTTCAAAATTAAAGGATAAAAATGTAAAAAAAATATTAGACGGAACAATCTTGGTATATCAAGATAGCTTGCAATTACCATATTTCACAAATGAAAAAGAAAGCTTTAATTTAGAATTAACATTATTAATAGAAGGTGATTAATCACTAACTAATGGAGTTAACACACTTGACAAAGATAACTTGAAGGTCGTCTTAGATATTTGGAATTATTTGCGTAATTTTTTCGTCCACGTACTTTTACATTTTTCATTCTTAAAAAAATAATAACAAAATTCTTAATTTTGAAAATGTGGTCTGCCTTTTTAGGTGCTTAACATTTTCTTTAACAGTTTATTATTTTTGAATTTTAAATTGATTATTCTTGCCATTTTTTCTTTTTCTTCTGTTGACTGTCCCTGATCCTGATAATTGTGCTTTAAAATATTTGTGGAGATATGAAGAATTTGTTCAGATTTCAATTTAAAAAAAAAAAATCTCAAAATCTCCGTAAATATTGAAAGCACAAAAAGGCATACCACATTTTGTAAATGCTGCAGGACTAGGGTTGTTTTGTGATTATTTAACTCTAGAATTATATTGTTCTAAAATCAGGTTTCAGAATAAAACGCCGCATATTATTTCATAGATTAAAAACAATCTTTATATTTCGTGGGACACCCTGTATGCTCTTTGCCTTTTTCTCGTCTCCGAAAACTACTGGTTTGTGGATTTATCTAATCTTGTTGGTGGATTTCTTTATACGATATAGGCTCCGCTTACCATTCAATGCTCTAAATGGACAAGCAAGATAAAATCTCATAAAATACTGTATTCGAGGATGACCCTGGAGTTAATATAAATGGAACTCCTGTGAAGGAAGGGCTTGAGAATGAAACAAATGAAAATGGTATGGACTACGCAAAGTCAAAGGATGATTGAAATCTTGGCTAAAATCAAAATCATTTTTAAAAATAAAACCATTTAAATTTTTTTGCAAATATACATGCTAATAAAGAATTGTCAATTAATCACAGTGATTCCTTACTATTATAAATTATATTGTTTTTTCTTATTTAATTTTTTAAAGTCTATTATGAACGACCATAACTGATTAAACTTTGGGACAAGAAATGTTGAAAGACGACATTTATAAATCATCTTTAACCTATTGAATATATTCAGGAGATGGGGAATCTTCTACACCTAAATCAATTGCACAGGTGACAGAGCTGAAAAATGTATTGAAAGGAACTGCAGATTACTTGCCACAAATTTTTATTTTCTAATCCTTTTATCTTTGTAACCTGATGGTTTAAGGCTTAGATATAGGTAAACTTTGGCAATTTGATCTAGTAGAATTAAATTGAAATATAAAGTATGTAATGTTCTACACCATCAAGTTTCAAAAGCAGTTCTTTTAAAAAAGAAGTATTTTATCAATTACCCAATTAAATGTATTTTATAATTTTTTTATCAACCATTTAACGAGCCTTAGACTCTTTCCAATATCTTATTTTACGTTCATTGCGTTTAAGCTAATTATGGACTGGTTTAAATTGTAAAGTTTATGTTGTAAATCATGATTTTAATCGAAGAATAAATATAATTAGCTGTTGTATTAGGATAAAAAAGAAAGAAAAAGTCACGTAATAGACTCAGCTACAGTAAAGGTATTACTTAATTGAAATGCATTTAGATCATTCAGAGAAATGAAAAAACGATAAATCTTTAAATATAAACAAAAAAAATTACAATTTAAAACTGTTCAAACGATTCATGAACAATTTTTATTTCATTCTTTCAAATGAACTTTAAAAATTATCGTTTTTTTACTGTAAAAAAAAAAATTTTAATTTAATTATTTAAACTGATCAAACAATTTATTTTAACAAGCTATAGTTTTTTATTACTAAAAGAAAGATTTTATTGAAAAAAAGAAATAGATGAAAAAACGATAATTTTGAGAAGGAACGTACTAAAATTTTGTTAAACGGTTGAAAAAAACGAATTGGGTCGTTCACAAACGATGAATTAACGAAATGAAAAAAGCCTAATACTCTCTAAATCTCTTTTTATGAGAACATGAAAGCTGAATTTTTCCACAATCCACATATAGATATAATTTTTCCAAATGCAGGGCTACCCTGAAAGGAAGATTATATTTTAAATATGACGGTGAAAGAGTTTATTAAGCCTTTTTCTTACATTTACCTTTACCTGAGGCTGTGAACTAGTATTTTTCTTTGTCAAATTATTTGAAATACAGATTAAATTTAAACCAGAACCCCAAATTATGACCTTCAGAATGTTGCATGCAAAGATTTTCAGGTCGTCCATAAAGTTTAATCCTTCCAGGGTAATCCTGTAAATCATTATATTTTTTTTTCTAGATATGTCTTTCTTATTAAACATACAAAACAGCTTTTTTCAGGTTTCTTTAAACAACCCAACTGAAAAAGGTAATTTTTTAAACTCAATTATAAACTTAAAACAATGAAAATCTATGTTTATTTTGATATTTATTATTTTTAAGGTTCTGTAGTAGAAAATATGTTCTCCAGTCAGATAATTTCTAAAAATTCTAAAAGATTTAAAGAACCTGAAGTTGGAGAAGGTAATAATCTAGGAGACAAATCTTTTTGAAAGATTCAGATTTTGTTAAAAAATTCCACACTGTTCTTTTGTTATTTTAGGTAGTATAGAAAGGGCTAAAGAATCTGAAACACTTTTCAAAAATGAAAATTTAGATGAAACACCAGAAGCTGTAAAGGTGTGTTTTTGTTCTAAGAAAATTTTCAGTAAAGCAGACTAGACTACAGCATTTTATCAATACAAAATATACTTTAGGAAGAAAACAAGTTTGATCCTCTTTCTGAATCTTACATTACTTCTTTTGGTAAGTTTCTTTATCAATTTGTTCTCATTATTTCATATTTCTAAATATAATTTTAAAATTAGCATGGGAAGGAAATAAGTTTCAGAAACAAAGGATCCCATTGAGTTCCCAGAGAATGATGAAGAAGCATCTGAACCTACCAATGAAAAGTAATCAATCACTAAAACTTTGTATGATTTAATTCTTAATGACTACTTTTTACAGGTATCAAAGATATTAAAGATTACATCAATGTTGGAGAAGGAAGAATAGATAACTCTGCAATAGGACTCTCTAACCAGATTATCGACAACAGTGAAGAAAAGTTAGATGGAAATCAAAATGTGAATATTGGTCCCTCTGATATAGATATTGGAACAAGAGATTTAAATCAGGAAGTTGATTCAAAACAACCAATGATCCAGATTGATGGTAGTCAAGTACTTGACAATAGTCAAGATGACTTAACAAACCCTGATCAATTACCTATTGATGATAGTATAAATGATCCCCGTAAGGTTGATACCAGGCTTTTGGCAATGGACAACAATCTAAAAGATTCTGCTCAGGAAATTCATTTTGACCCCATATTAAAGAAATCCGAGAGGGTAAAGTCATTCAAAACCTTTGACCATGGCCATCAGATACAGGCTAGAGAAAAAAATCTGGACTTCAAAATCCCTGAAACACCAATAGACCCTTCCGTTTTGGTCAATCCTGAATCTGGAGTTTTTGACACTGACAAACAGACATCAGGTCTTAAATTCAAACCTGTTGTTTCAATATTAGACAAAGAAAATCCAGATTCAATAGAGAAAAATGAAGTCAGTCTATTAACCCAAAATATTAGGGAAAATGAGGGCTCATTCCCAAAAAATACCAAGATAAAAGACAGCTCTTTTGCACAAAATAATATAGAAAACGAGAGCTTATTGACACTAAATACTTTGGAAAATGAAGACCTCTTATCAAAAATTACCAAGAAATATGAGGGCCCATTAACTGAAGATACTATACAAGATAAAGCTCCACTATTAGCAAATGCTGTCGAAGATGAAGCTTCAAATGCCATGGAAGATGAAGGCCTACAAAAAAGTGATCTATATTCTGATGTTAGGACTTCTCTAATAGAAGATAGGCCTAAGAATTCAAGGCCTACTTCTAGGATGAAATCAAAAGATTCTGAAGAATCCACTTTAGAACCAAAATCTCTGAATCAAATAATTAACGATCGTTTGAAAAACTTAGAAAAAGAGGTTAACCCAATCCCTACAGACATGAAACATATTCCCGATGAAGTTCCTGGCTCATTGTTTGAAAAACAAACCATAAACAGAGACACAAAAAATAGAAGAAAACTAAATTAATAAACAGCAAATTTAAACAATACAGTGTCCGAATTTAATGAATTTAAGCCCCGTCTCAATTTTCCCAAAAACCAGTTTCAATTGAGCGCCGGCTTAAATCTTGAAAAATTCAATACAATTTTTAGTGTACCAACCATATTTGAGCCGCGGCTCAAATTCTTTAAATTTGGTCTCAATAATCTGAACTGAATTGTGATTATCAGCTTTTATTCAAACAAATACATAATAAATATCCTTCTCATTCTTAAAGTTCCGTAACACAAAATAAAACATAATTATTGAACTTATCAAGTGCATAGCTTAGATAGAAAACAATTTTTATACAGTTTTAAAGAAAGGCGAAGATTCTTAGCATAGTCCACAGGCAGACGAACAAGATTCATAAACTCTTTGGCTGTAACAGTATCCAGCCCTAGCAAGGGAAACACAGTTACTGTATCTGTCAAAACAGACAGTTGAACTCACAGGAGTCATTCCAGGACACAATCTACAAGTCAACTGGCATCCTAGATAAACACTTTGTTAGTAAGGTTAGTGTCTCATCTTTCAACTGAAAACAACATTTATGTTAACTATGGATTATTAAGAATTTTTACCTGAGGAAACATCAGGGTGCCAGCACTGGTTGATATAGTCCTAACAAATTACTAATTTTTTCTAAAGAAAATTTTTTAAATTCAGATAATCATAAGCTAATATTCTAAAAGTAAGCTGATAATATTCCAGAAATTATTAAATTTGTTCCTTGCAGTTAGAAAATTTGTCAACACAGCTTGAGCTAACTGTTGTTGTTTGGGGCGAGGTTACTGATGTTGGGGGCAAAGTAACTGATGTTGGGGGTGAGGTTACTGATGCTGAAGTGCCTGAACATGACATGGACTCGTCTCCAATGGCTGCAACTGCAAATCTGTTCTCCACTAGGGTTCTGGCATTATCTGCAGTAGATGTTCCTGTTGCATAACCCTGGTATTTTATTAATGGACTAGAGTAGTAGTTGACTCTCTTCTCACCAGCAGTACTGTACGCCATAATACTTCTGTAAAGTCCTGGCTGAAAAACAATTAATATCTTTTATAATATGTTAAAGAATTTGCATTGCTTTGCATGTTTTCTTTTCTTGTTTAAAAAGGTTGTATTGCAGTTATACTTACAGCTATAACGTATCCATATGCATAATTGTTACTGCTGGTAGCTGCAACCCTTCTGTCATGAGCCAGCCCAAATCCATGACCAATCTCATGCCCAAAACTGAAATGTCCAAGAGCACATCCTTTAGCAACCGTTCCAATAGTTTGTCCAGATGATATTGTGTTGAACCAATTAACTCCACAGGAACCAGCATTGTTGAATGCATTGACAAGCAGTATTGTAGCATCTGCAGATTGTCTCACATCATTCAAAGTGTTCTAAACACATTATTTTCTTTTTGTTTGCTGGAGAGTGGATTCAAGTATGCTCCAAAAGTCTTTTGATTATTTGTATTGGTTCCAAAATGAATGTAGTTGTATTATATTTTTACAATACAAAACAATAATGCACAATGGTTCAGCTTAAAACATAAAACAAAAGAAAATTCAATATGAACCAATTAAAAATATGATTAAATAATTTTGTTCTTATCAGTATTTTTTTAAACAGACCATTCATTTTGAAATCACAGCTGAAGTACATTAAATGTTCATTTACAAGTAGATAATTAGTTAGCTATAAAATAATCAAACATTTTTAGTATTCTAAAACCCCACCTGAGATCGAGTGAACTGGTTAAGGGTATTGGTACTGTCCTGCCCATCAGGTATAGAGGATTCTTGAATGCAAAGTAATCTGACTCGGATAGGAACAAGACTGTTTTTGTATCCCTCGTTGGTCTCTGCAATCACCTAATGAAGGAAAATCAGAGATTGAAACTTTTGTGTTGATATTGTTAATCTTAAACACTTGATCTCAATATCCAATGTGGGCCCTTTTTAAATTTAGGATCAATGCTTAATCCCTGGAAAAATTTCCTGCAGGTATGATCACTGGATATTGAAGTTAATTTAAATTAATCCATAGTTCTGCATAAGATGGTGATCCATGCTTGATCCAAAGATTCACTCCACAAAAGTTTAGACTCCAGATTACTCAAGTTAATTAATTGTTTGAATTGATTTAAAAGTACCTGGTCAATAAATGTAGCTGGATCTGCTGTTGATTGCTTAAATATTTGTGTATAATATACTGTAACAGTACTTCTGTCATGAGCCAGCCCAAATCCATGACCAATCTCATGCCCAAAACTGAAATGTCCAAGAGCACATCCTTTAGCAACCGTTCCAATAGTTTGCCCAGATGAAATTGTGTTGAACCAATTGACACCGCAGGAACCAGCATTGTTGAATCTATTGACAAGCAGTATTGTGGCATCTGCAGATCGTCTCACACCATTCAAAGTGTTCTAAACACATTATTTTCTTTTTGTTTGCTGGAGAGGTGATTCAAGTCAAAAAGTCTGTTGATTATTTGTTTTTCTATAATGAATGTAGTTATATTATATTTTTTAAACACAAAATACAAAACAATAATGCATGATGGTTCAGCTTAAAACATAACACAAAAGAAAATTCAATATGAACCAATTGAAAATATGATTAAATGATTTTGTTCTAATCAGTATTTTTTTAAGCAGACCATTCCCTTATAAAAAGCTGATTTTTGGTATGCAACAATTTTCATTTAATCCCGCCGAGATATTTTCATTGAAAGATACTTTGAAAATCTACAAAGGCAAAAAAATCCGCAAAATCCGCAAGCCCTCGGGTTTATCATTGAATCCCCTCTTTAAAAAGGAATGTCATTTACTCTCATACAAATTAGAATCAATGGAAATTTGCCTGAGAGTAAATGATACATTGAATCCCGGCGGGATTTTTCATTAAACACTGCATTGAAAAATCTTAGAAATGCGCAAATTTTTTTTTACAAAATTCACAAATTCCAATTTTAAATCAGTCAGTTCTCTTTCAGCTTTTTAAAAAGGAATGTCATTTACTCTCCATTGATTCTAATTTGTCTGAGAGTAAATGATACATTCATTGTCCATTTACATTACAAATAAATAAGTAGTCAGCTATAAGATAATCAAGCATTTTTAGTATTCTAAAACCCCACCTGAAATCGAGTGAACTGGTTAAGGGTATTGGTACTGTCCTGTCCATCAGGTATAGAGGATTCTTGAATGCAAAGTAATCTGACTCGGATTGGAACAAGACTGTTTTTGTATCCCTCGTTGGTCTCTGCAATCACCTGTCAATGAAAATCAGAGATTGAAACTTTTGTGTGGATATTGTTAATCTCAAAAACTTGATCTCAATATCTAATGTGGGCACTTTTTAATTTGAGGATCAATGCTTGATCACTGGAAAAAAATAACTGGATATTGAAGATGATTTAAATTAATCCATAGTTCTGCATAAGATGGTGATCCATGCTTGATCCGAAGATTCACTCAACAAAAGTTTAGACTCCAGATTATTCAAGTTAATAAATTGTTTGAATTGATTTAAAAGTACCTGGTCAATAAATGTAGCTGGATCTGCTGTTGATTGCTTAAATATTTGTGTATAATATACTGTAACAGTAAACTCTACAACAGTTGTGGTGTCAGCACGGCCCTATGCACAAACATTTTTTTTAAAAGAAAAAATGAATAAAGTGTCAATAATTAATACCTGAGCCTGTAAAATCTCCATGCGGTCCAAAGAGATTGCATCATAAGTCAGATTTGCTTCCATTGGATGGTGTTCTGATGTCCAGACCGACTGATCTAAGAAAAAAAAAGATATCTCTAATTTAAAATCCATTTATTGTTGGGTATTGATGTGTTAATGAGCTTACCTATTTCAGCCCACACAACCCCTTCAGCTACTGTCTCTATGATGAAGGTCCGATCATCATTGAGAATAACTCTTCCATACAAACTATGCTTCTTGTAAGTAAGCACTGCCTCATTTCCAAATTCTCCCTTGTACACCAAGGTTACAGGGTTTCCATTACTCATGTCTAGAAAATCAGTTTTTAATAAACAGTAAAAACTTGGTCTTTTGGCTAAATTTAGATTTTTTAAATTTCATTAAAATTAATGTATGACTTATTTACCTAGTTTTCTAGACTCCTCCAAGTAAGTGAAATTAAGTTGGTTTCCATTTGGTAAAACAATGTTAGAATTGTTCTCAATCAACTCCCAGTTGACCTGTGCCAGTTCACAGCTGATGATCTCTTGACCATTGCATGGGGGTTCAGTGTACACTTGTCCAGATAGCATGAGCAGGTGTGAATCCATGTCCTCCATCATTAGCTGTTCACTGGTCGGCTGATTGCTTGTCAGCTGATCCTCAATCATATATGGCGCAGCTGCTAGTACTGCAGGTAGTCCTAAGAAAATAGAAATCTTTCAAGTTATTCATTAAAAATTATTGAAGAGCAAGCAATCACTTTCTAGATAAGAAAAAGTTAAATATTCCCAGGCACATTCCTAATGTCCTTAGTTACAGTAATAGCCAGTGAAAAGGGCAATATAAGTGTGTTGATCTTAGAACAAAAAAAATTGAATTTGTGACTGTTATAACACTAAATCTGAGCACTTACAAAAATCAACTTAAAGTCAAATCAAATCAAATCAAATGAAAGTTTCAGGGATATCCAAACAACCAACCAAATTAAGTACTAAAATGACTATACTAAAGGACTTACGGCCTGTGGTTAAGATGTTTACTTGCAGTGATTTTGGTTCCAGTGTAAAAATATGCTTATGTATCTTATGACTTTCATCTTTTGTTTGAATATGTAATATACCCGATGATTTAACCACACTCTAACAACACACTTTTCCCTAAACTAAACTTTAGTAAGAGGAGAGTAGAGATCGAACTGAAAGTTAAGTTGAAAGGATTGTAAAAAAGGTATGTTGAATCTTACATTTTTTGGTTAGTTAGGGGAATTAAGGACGTCTTTGTAACTGTTATGATTGATATTTTTCTTTACATGTTTAGGCTTATTCTACACTTACAATGGCTACATTTTACAAAATTTTTAGCAACGTTTCTATTTAATTAATTAAATTAACAAAGATGTCTTGTGATCATTTCAATACATGTTATCATTGAACAGTGTACACTGTAAATCTCGGAGTAAATTTTTTTTACAGTGGCTTCAAAAACATTCTTATAATTTTGACGACAGGTTTTCATGAACATTAAAAAACTTTACTACGGTAACAACCAGAAAACTCTGGACTAGGAAGACGACTTTCAGAATCAAGTTATGACTTTAAAAAGTCCAATGATCATGAGATACTCCAATTCTGCATGCAGTGTAAACAGACCAGTTTCACTAATTAGTGAAATAAGGTGTCTAATAAAACTATTTGCTTTCTAACGAACAAATATACACTTAAGTATTGTAATAATGTCGTCTTCCTATTACATTATTTTCTGGTTATCACTGTGTCAGTGACAAAAAGTTGTCATTTTTGTCACATCTTTTAAAAAAAGGGGGGAACATAACTTAGATCATTTGACATGGAGAGGGAAATAGTCTGCAGATTAGCGGCAAATTAAAGCTTCACCGAAATCCAGACACCTATCTTAGATACAAAAAATTTTCAACTTTATTTTTAATATTTCTAGACATTTTAGAACTATAAAGCACTTTTTTAGCTTTAGTTTTTTAACAAATATTTGCAAAGGTCTCATCGGTTTTTTGTATAAGAGCTTGCAACCTTAGGTATATGTTTATTTTTTAAATCATTTTTAAATAAAGAAGTGGCAACCTCCAAGCTTTGAAAAAGTACCTGTTACCCCCACCAAACCGAGGAGCACTATATTTATCATAATTCTAAATGTCGTCTTCAAGAAAAGGAAATGACAATATTAGGTTAGAAACCCTATTTTACTACTGATCATCTGTAATCCTCCAAAGTTATTTTATACTAATTCACAGCTGCAAGTAAACCCTTGCAATATGGATTCTGTGATATCTAAATGCAATCAGTCCATCTTTATTTTACAGTTTATATTTGTACCCTTGTATTTCCATTTAGATATGTATCTAATATCAGATACTTCTAACTTATTTTCTATTACAGGTCTATCTAATGGCGAGGTAAAGTAACTTTCAAAAAACATGAGCCGCTAACTTTAAATTATTTGTTCAGTTTGAAATTCCAATTTTTAAATTTGCACAAGAATTCCATTGTCATTAAATAGTGCACTAAATAGAGCATTGAACATTTGTGTATACTGAGCTGGGAAATTTAGAATAGATAACCTGTAATTCAAACTACTTAATCCGAATATCCACTGTGGAAACTTTTCATTTTAATCCTTAATCCACTCTTTTTCTTTCTCTTTGGATATCCGTACATTATTTTCTCCAATGAGAGTGCAGGAATATAGTTCGTGAATTGTATTGACCAATGACAGCCTTGAAAATAAATTCTAGAAAGTAGAAATCTGCAATTTCCAACAAATAAAGAATTTGTTGTCGGCCATTTTGTAAATTAATCGGCGAAGAAAAATATTTAATAATGCGTTTGAGATTCTTTTGTAACCAATTTTAACGAATTTATTTATAAATAAATGGGTCAGAAATTAAGTGAAGTCTCTTTCAGTCAAGAAAACAAACAAATCTGGCGTTCCTAGAATCAAATTTGTTGATCTAAATATTTAACCTCAAGACTAACATAATCTTTCGATTATGTTAGTCTGATATCCACCATTCTAAAGTTCCCAGCTCTATATAATTTCCATATAAAAGAAATTGTCAGTAAATAAACTTTAAAGATTGAAAAATTCAACATCGTAAAACGCATGTTACAGTAAGAATGTTTTTGGTGAGAAATTTTCTTTTAGCAGAAATTATTAGGAGTAGAACCATGCTCTTTGGGTTTCCATAATAGCAAAAATAGGCTCTCCAATGAATAAAATAATCTGTAAAAAATGTGTCTTTTTAATAAAAGAAATTACCTGAAAGAGGGGTAACGGGGACTAGGGGTGGGGGGCTGGTGCAGGGGGGATAGCTTTTGATAAAGGTCGACCCCTACGATCTTTATCAAAAGCTTCGATGATAAAAGTTGGTTTCTTAGGCTGACAAATTTTTCAGGTATTTCTAAATTTCATGCTCCCATGGTACAGGGTGTCCCAATAAACATGGGAATTCAGTGACGAATTTGATATCGTCTTTTCAAATAATTCTTTAATTTAGTATAAAGTGATACCTACTGAGAAAGCTGTAATCTGTAAGAGTTTCGTCTGCTATGTTCACATTTTGTTTGTTTATATTTTGACTGCATACGGGTTTACTTAGTAAAACAAGAAAATTGCAGTATACAAACAGAGTAAACTTGTCCGTATCCATTGTTCATTTTACGGAGACATTATAGACACAGCTTTACAGTCTTTTCCCCGTTTCATAAAATAAATTCTAGCAGACATAATAATATTATGGCTGTTGAAATTAGGTATTACAATACCAATTCATAACAAAGACGATATTGAATTCGTCACTGAATTCCCATGTTTTTTGGGACACCCTGTAGCAGGGGATAGGGTGGGAAGGGGTGTGTGTGATAAGAACAGTATGAGTCAGAACAACAATTAAAAGTTCATTGATAAGAATATACAGACGCAAAATTGCGACTTTAAAGACATAAGATGGCGACTATATAAACGCAAGATGGCGACTATACAGACACAGACTATACAGATGCAAGACTGCAACTTTACAGACCCAAGATGGTGACTACACAGATGCAATATGACGACTATACAACATGATGGCGACTATACAGACGCAAAATGGCAACTTTACAGACGTAAGATGGTGAATTTACGGACGCAAGATGGCAATTATACAGACACAAGATGGCAACTTTACAGATGTAAGATGAAGATGTTGTATTAGAAAGAAAGATTTTATTGAAGAAATGATTTCTGAACAAACAATTTTACTGAACAATAGTTAGTGAGAAAACAAAAGAAATAGATGAAAAAAGCGATAATTTTGAGAAGGAACGTAATCAAATGTTTTTGAATGGTTGAAAAAAAAAAAATTGGGCTGTTCACAAACAATGAATGAATGAAAGGAAAAAAGCCCAACAAGCCCATCTCTATTAATGAAAACATGAAAGCTGAATTATTCCACAATCAACATACTCATAAAGATATTATTTTTACATTATATGTAAATACAGGGCTGCTCTGATAGGAAGATACTTTAAATACAACGGTGAAAGAGTTTATTGTCTTTTTCTTACATTTAACTTTACCTGAGGCTTTACCTGTATTTTTCTTTGTCAAAATATTTGAATTACAAATTAAATTTAAACCAGAACCTTACCCCAAATTATGACCTTCAGAACTTCAGAATGTTGAATGCAAACTTGCAAAGAGTTTCAGGTCGTTCATAAAGTCTAACCCTTTGAGGGTAAACTTGTAAATCATTATATTTTTTTTCTAAATATGTCTTTTTTTTTAACACACGACCCCTTGGAGTGAGGGAGGGAGGGATGGTTACAATACCAAAGAGCTTTTTTTCAGGTTTCTTTAAACAACCCAACTGAAAAAGATTTAAAGAACCTGATGTTGGGAAAGGTAATAATCTAGTAGACAAATCTTTTTGAAAGATTCAGATTTTGTTAAAAAATTCTTCTGCCAAAGAATCTAAAACACAATTCAAAAATGAAAATTTAGATGAAACACCAGAAGCTGTAAAGGTGTGTGTTTATTTTCTAAGAAAATTTTCAGTAAAGCAGACTAGACTATAGCATTTTCTCAAGAAAAGTATACTTTAGGAAGAAAACAAGTTTGATCCTTGTCAATGGTAACAAAAAATTAGATGGAAATCTTAATGTGAATATTGGTCCCTCTGATATAGATATTGGAACAAGAGATTTAAATCAGGAAGATGATTCAAAACAACCAATGATCCAGATTGATTGTAGTCATGTACTTGACAATAGTCAAGATGACTTAACAAACCCTGATCAATTACCTATTGATGATGGTGTAAATGATCCCCGTAAGGTTGATACCAAGCTTTTGGTAATGGACAACGGTCTAAAAGATTCTGCGGAGCAAGGGTGTAATGCAAGGAAAGTTAATTGCGGTCGTGTATACTCTTTGTACATATTGAAACCAGTTCTCTTTGGGCAGAATTTGTAAAAAAGAATAGATGCATCAGTGTTCGTTTAGCATCCCAGGAGGTTAAAAGCATTAAATTTGGATAATTTTGATAATTCACATAATAGTTTCCTATGACCAGAATATTTCATTATTTTTGTGAAAAATGGATCCCATGTTTGTTGTATAATGTATTATACATTGTACAATTACAGTAAATATTAATCCGTGGGTACTGGTTGCCCCTTTTTACTTTGTTGTTTATCAGTGTACTGCACTGTTTACAATCTGATTAACCCAGCTCCACGCACTCAGTTAAGATCTGTTACCCAAACAATTATCAGGTATAAATCATATTCAATTGTCCAGAGAATTGTTATGCTGTATTGTTACAGATAAATTGTTCAGATCAGAGGGGTTAGGTATTATATTATCTTATTATAGATGTAAATTATTCATCTAATATATTCTTTATAGAATTGGTAAATTGGCGAGACTGTTGCACAGCCTTGGGAAGTTCTCGGGTTCTGTGCAAAAGCCTCTGTACAATAGAGGACTCACACATGTCCTCTACTTGTACATGCTAATCTCCTCCACCATCAACAACAGCGAGATAAACAACTGCAAGTAATATTATCTTGTTGTATGAACTGTGCTAAAATAAATGTTCAATAGTGTAACATGTCATTTAATTATCATCACATAGCCAAACCAAATGCACTGATAGTTTGGCAGATCTAACTCGTCTTTTTGTATAATAACCTCTTGGTAGTTTATACTACAATTCTGATAATTTTTTTCCCATGTGATGATATTAAGTGCCTATTTACACTAGCATTTAAAGGGATTGTTCAAGAAACACCCTAAAAATAGCTACAATTTAAAGGGATTGTTCAAGAAACACCCTAGTTTGCTGTATAAACTAAAGGGACTCGTCAACGCGAGATAGCTATATAGACTTAAAGGGACTGTTCCAGAAACGCCTTATCTTGCCCTGATACTAAAGGGACTGTGCTTTATAACCTTCCAACTGTATATTGAAGGGATTCAACACTAAAGGGATTGTTCACAACTTCCTTTAATCTTTAAAATGCTCTTTTATTCTGCAATATAATTTCTAGCTCATTATTGCAAAGATACATTGCAGGAATTGATTTGTATGCTGTATTCATTGATAATTGTCCAGTTGTATGGAAATTAATCAATCTAGTTTAGATGCAATGTACATCCAAGCTCACTATTTGCAAGGATACATTGCATATTAATTGATGCTGTATTGAGCAGTATTTGTATTGAAATTATACCATTTATATGGCAAATTAATTACAATAGTTCTTATACAATGTATGTCCAAGCTCATTATTGCAAGGTTAAATTGTAAATATAAATGCATCATTTGAGCACCGTTTATGTTTTCCAACTACATGGAAACTTCTTATCTATGTGCTCTTAACCATATGTGATCATGTCTAGTATGAGAACTCGATCACAAGGTTTATCTACAGCTAGTTCTGATGGTGTTCTAATTCCAGTTCCTACTCCAAGAACAAGACTTCCAAGTAGTTCTGATGGTGCTCTGGATCCAATTCCTACTTTGAGAAGAAAAATTCCAAGTAGTTCTGATAGTGCTCTGGATCGAATTCTCATTCTGAGAAGAAGAATGTCAAATAGTTCTGATGGTGCTCTAGCTCCGATTCCTACTCTGAGAAGAAAAATTCCAAGTAGTTCTGATAGTGCTCTGGATCGAATTCTCACTCTGAGAAGAAGAATGTCAAATAGTTCTGATGGTGCTCTAGCTCCGATTCCTAATCTGAGAAGAAAAATTCCAAGTAGTTCTGATAGTGCTCTGGATCCAATTCCTACTTTGAGAAGAAGGATTCCAACTAATTCTAATAGTGCTCTGGATCGATTTCTTACTCTAAGAAGAAGAATTTCAACTAGTTCTGATGGTGCTCTGGCTCCAATTCCTACTCTGAGAAGAAAAATGTGAACAATTTTGTACAATTGATATAATCTCGATACGGAGATAATAAATATCTAGATCTCAAAAACATTTGCAGTAGTTTGATGTCCTTCTGTAATTGTTTCTCCTACTGTAATTGTTTCTCCTGTAATAGTTTTTTATCCTGTATTAATTTTTTCTACTGCAGTAGTTTTTTCTCCTATTGTATTAATTTCTCCTGTTGTAGTTGTTTCAGCTCCAGTAGTTGTTTCAGCTGCAGTAGTTGCGTCTTCAGCAGTAGTAGTTTCTCCTACAATAGTTCTTACTTTTGCAGTTGTTATTTCTACTGATGTAGTTGTTTTTCCTTTAGTAGTTGTTTCTCTTGTCATAGCTGCTTCTCCTGTGGTAGTTGTTTTTTCTACTATAGTTGCTTCTACTACAGTTGTTATTTCTCCATTAAGAGATGTCTCTCCTGGGTTTGTTGTCAGTCCATCTGTAGTTGAATCTCCTACTATGGTAGTATCTCCTGTATTTGTTATTTCTCCTGCAGTATGTGTATTTTCTACTGTTGTTGTTTCTCCTACTGAAGTTGTTTCTTCTTTTTTATATGTTTCTTTAACAATAGTAATTTCTTCTGAATTAGTTGTTTTGTCTGCAATAGTTGTTTCTTGGCTGTAGTTGCTTCTCCTAGAGTAAATGTTTCTCCTGCTGTAGTTGTTTCTTCTGCAATAGTTGTTTCTCCTGCACTTGTTGTTTCTCCTTCAGTAGTTGTTTCTCCTACTGTATTTGTGTCTGCTGAAATAGTTGTTTCTTCTGCAGTAATTGCTTCTCTTACAGTAGTGGTTTCCCCTGCAGTAGTTTTTTTTCCTGTAGTAGTTGTTTCTCCTACTGTAGTTGTTTCTCCTGAAGTAACTGTTTCTCATATTACAGTTGTTTCTCCTACTGTGGTTGTTTCTTCTTTTGTAGTTGTTTTTCTTACAGGAGTTGTTTCTCCCAAAGTGGTTGTTTCTCCTGCATTAGTTCTTTCTTCTTCTTTAGATGTTTCTCCTACTAAAGTTGTTTCCCCTGCAGTCGTTGTTTCTCCTGCAACAGTTTTTTTTTCAGCAGTTGTTGTTTCTTCTAATATGGTTGTTTCTCCTACTTTACTTGTTTCTCCCATAGTGGTTGTTTCTACTGCATTAGTTGTTTCACCTTCTTTAGTTGTTTCTCCTACTAAAGTTGTTTCCCCTGCAATAGTTGCGTCTCCTGCAACAGTTGTTTCTCCTGCAGTACTTTTTTCTCTTACAGTAGTGGTTTCCCCTGCAGTATTTTTTTTCTTGTAGTAGTTGTTTCTCCTATTGTAGTTGTTTCTCCTCCTGTGGTTGTTTCTGCTTTTGTAATTGTTTCTCCTACAGTAGTTGCTTCTCCCATAGTGGTTGTTTCTCATGCATCAGTTGTTTTATCTTTTTTAGTTGTTTCTCCTACTGTAGTTGTATCCCCTGCAGTAGTTGTTTCTCCTGCAACAATTGTTTTTCCTGCAGTTGTTGTTACTTCTAATGTGGTTGTTTTTCCTACTGTAGTTGTTTCTTGTACTGTTGTTGTTTCTCCTTCTTTAGTTATTTCTTCTACTGTACTTGTTTCTCCTGCAAAAGTTGTTTCTTGTACTGTTGTTGTTTCTCCTCCAGTAGTTGTTGCTCCTACTGTTGTTCTTTTCCCTGTAGTAGTTGTTTCTTCTACTCTTGTTGATTCTCCTGCTTTAGTTTTTTCTCCTGCAGCAGTTGTTTCTTCTGCAGTAGTTGTTTTTCCTAATGTAGTTGTTTCTCCTGCAGTCTTTGTTTCTCCTACTTTAGTGGTTTCTACTAATGTAGTTGTGTCTGCTACTGTAGTTGTTTCTCCTACTGTAGTTTTTTCTCCTTCTGTAGTTTTTTCTGCTACTGAAATGGTTTTACTTTTTGTAGGTTTTTCTCCTACTGTTGTTGTTTTACCTGTGGTAGTTGTGTCTCCTACATTAGTTGTTTTTCCTACCATAGTTGTTTCTCCTACTGTAGTTGTTTCTTCTACTGTAGTTTTTTCTTCTACTGAAGTTTTTTCTTCTACTGTATTGGTTTCTGCTACTGTAATGGTTTTACTTTTTGTAGGTTTTTCTCCTACTGTTGTTGTTTTACCTGTGGTAGTTGTGTCTCCTACTGTAGTTGTTTTTCCTACCGTAGTTGTTTCTCCTACTGTAGTTGTTTCTTCTACTGTAGTTTTTTCTTCTACTGAAGTTTTTTCTTCTACTGTATTAGTTTCTCCTACTGTACTTGTTACTCTAACAATAGTTGGGTCTACTACTGTAGTTGTTTCTCCTGTAACAGTGGTTTCTCTTGCAATAGTTGTTTCTTCTGTAGTAGCTGTTTTTACCAAAGTAGTTGTTTCTCCTTTTGTAGTCGTTTTTTCTATAGTAGTTGTTTCTTCTACTGTAGTTGTTTCTCCTACTTTAGTTGTTTCTACTACTTTAGTTATTTCTACAACTGTAGTTGTTTTTCTTTTATTTGTTGTTTCTTCTGCAGCATTTGTTTCTTTAGCATTATTTGTTTCTCCTTTTGTAGTTATTTCTCCTGGAGTAGTTGTTCTTCCTGTAGTGGTTGTTTCTTTTGCATTAGTCGTTTCTCTTGTTGTAGTTGTTTCTCCATCTGTTGTTGCTCTTGCAGTATTGTTTTCTGCTACTTTGGTTGTTTTTCCTGCAGGGTTGTTAATGGTTTTTAAACCCATCAAAAGTTTATTGTTTTTTTCATTTTTCTAAACAATGACACCATTGTTTTTTTGTAAAAAACATTGAACCATTTGAATTGAACTTTAAATAACTTCAATGAAAGCATGATATGATTGTTTTAATTAGAAACAAAAATTTAAAAAAAAATTATCGAAATAAATAAGATTTGTAAAAAAAGTTTTATGTCATATTCCATTGGTTTTCATTTTGTGCAAAATGACCAAGTGTTTTTTAGCTTAAAATATTCCTGATCTAGGACCTTAACTTATGTTTTACTAAAAATTGTTAGGTAAGTTTAGCTAGGTAGAGGAGATGTTTGATCAGGGGTAGACAGGGTCATAGTGGATAAATCCATATAAATGATGGGAAGCTATAACTTATTGGTAGGATCATTAACAAAGTGTTTCGCGACCTGTTGGTCTCGTTCTATTTATGTGTAGCCCCTAGATGATATCTCTTAGTTGCTGTGATACCCCTGGATCTTAATGTATGCAATGTCTGTGTACTCTCTATAAAATGGCACCAAAACTAGTTTTACTTGTAAATATGAGGAAACTCGTGTGGACTGTACAAAATTTCCCAGTATTAGCTTAGAGTTGGGTCAAGAAACATGTTTCTGTAAATTTATTGTTTATTATTACTTTGCGGTTCAAATGGGCAGTAAAATGATATATTTATAACCCATCTGATTCTGTTCAAATAGATAGATTAACTAATGTTAATACTGATAGATTTATTTCTATCCCTCATATTAGCGTCACAGAATTTATTGATGATTATTACCAACATAATATGGAGAACCGTTTAGACAGTAGAATCCAGACCAGATCTAGAGAGGGTTCTAATTCTATTGATATGCGACTGAGAAACTATTATACCTACATAAAAATTGCTGTTTTTGAATGGATGAGCATGCTACAAATTCAGTACAAACATTATTTGTCATAGATAATAGACATAGCCAGTTGTGTGCAGAAATTGAGCAACAGATTATGCGTTGGTTGGCGAATTTGGGAGTCTAAATGGCATACTGCTCATTGTGAGGAAAGAAGCCATACAGTTAGCCAGGTCCCGGTAAAATCAACCTACCCACTTTGCAACGAACCCACAACCTGATGTTACTGCAGAGATACCTTACACAACTAATACTTCTAGGAACTTTAATCTTGATAATTGTTGTATAATGTATTATACATTTTACAATTACAGTAAATATTAATCCGTGGGTACTGGTTGCCCCTTTTTACTATGTTGTTTATCAGTGTACTGCACTGTTTACAATCTGATTAACCCAGCTCCACGCATTCAGTTAAGATCTGTTACCCAAACAATTATCAGGTATAAATCATATTCAATTGTCCAGAGAATTGTTATGCTGTATTGTTACAAATGAATTGTTCAGATCAGAGGGGTTAGGTATTATATTTTCTTATTATAGATGTAAATTATTCATCTAACATATTCTTTTTAGAATTGGTAAATTGGGTGGGACTGTTGCACAGCCTTGGGAAGTTCTCGGGTTCTGTGCAAAAGCCTCTGTAGAGGACTCACACATGTCTTCTACTTGTACATGCTAATCTCCTCCACCACCAACAACAGCAAGATAAACAACTGCAAGTAATATTATCTTGTTGTATGAACTGTACTAAAATAAATGTTCAGTAGTGTAACATGTCATTTAATTATCATCACATAGCCAAACCAAATGCACTGATAGTTTGGCAGATCTAACTCGTCTTTTTGTATAACACCCTATTGGTAGTTTATACTATAAAAACAGTATTTAAAAATAGGAAAACAGTATTTAAAAATAGGAAAACAGTATTTAAAAATAAGAAAACAGCATTTAAAAATAGGAA
>NW_019397188.1:78175-95997 GCF_000591075.1 Eurytemora carolleeae
TTAAAATAAAATAATTATTATTTCTTTAGTTCCCCAGGTAATAGCACAGAGATGGAGAGGATGATCTGTTATCTCGGCTGCTGGAGTGAGGAGTTGCTGAACGACGTGAGCGGTTTGTAGGTGAGGATCTCACGGCGTTGACAACATCCTCCGGGCGCTGGAAACCATGTAGACTGTTGAAGAGGAAACTCTGCTCTGATAAATTTCGTCCGCTTTCAAGGCTAAAGCTATAGGATCCGAAAAATCGTCTCTCAGCAGGTGAGCTCGGACGTCTGCGGGCAACCTCTTCAGAAAGGCTCCACGAAGAAAGAAACACGGTTTGTGACCAAGAGGAAGCAGGGCGAGCATATTCGACATAAGCTTTGAAGGTTTCATGTCGCCGGAGAGAGGAAGGTTAGAGATTGCTTCGTACCGTTGATAATCGTTGAGAGCAAACAACTTCAATAAACGGTTCTTCAAGGCTTCGTAGGGGTCTGAGGACGGAGGATTCTTTATGAGATCCAGAACTTGATTTGCTGTTTCCTGGTTGAACGCAGATACGCAATAATAGAATTTGGTGGAACTAGCGGTAACTCCCTTAAGGGCGAATTGAGCCTCCACCTGCACGAACCAGGCCTCCACAGAATCTGGCCAAAAAGCTGGAACTTTCACAGAAACAGAGTTTAATAAATCCAGCGAGCTGGGTTCAGCTAGAGCATGGACGTTATCACTGTCCTTAGGCATTTTGATCACTTGGTGAGCGTGTAGCTAAAAAAACAGTCTATATGCCTATAGTTTTGAACTCGGGGTCACCAAATTTAGCTACGCTCAATTTAACAAACGCCTGGTTAAATAATTACTTTATTACTAAATTTATATACTTGAAAATCTAAAAATGTAAAAGATTTAAATAGGTAGATAGGTGACGTGGCCGGAAGTTGCTCTTCTTGCCGCGTCTAGATCTTAAGTTCAAAACTCCTCAGAAGTCTCGTCTTCCGCCACTACGCCGCCACAGTACAATCATAACTACACAGCTGATCATCATGATACCTGCCAAGGATGTAATGCAGGGAAAGTTATTTCAGAGGTGTACGCATCTTTTGTACTGCAGTGTACTGTCACTGGGCGGTAATGTAAACACAAGACGGATGTCGAAGCCTGACATGGGATCCATCTTTCACATAAATAATCAATGGCATATTCTGGTCATATGAAACTATTATGTGAATTATCAAAATTATCAAAATTCAATGCTTTAACCTCCTCGGATACTAAACGAACACTGATGCATCTATTCTTGTTTACAAATTCCGCCCAGAGAGAACTGGTTTCAATATGTACGCAGAGTATACGCAACTGCAATTAACTTTCCTTGCATTACATTCTTGATCCACATACTTTTTAATGGTTTAAATTTACAAAACAAAAAGGGTTGGATAAAAGGCATAAAAAAATATGTACATATTTGATTAGTTAGTGAAATGAGTCTGTAGACACTGCACAATTCCTATGCCTCATGTCCACTGGCCTTTTCCATGCAGACTTATTATCAAAAGTAAATGCTTTTATCCTCCTCGGATACCAGACGAACACTGATGCATCTATTCTTGTTTACAAATCCCGCCCAGAGAGAACTGGTTTCAATATGTACGCTCGAGTATACGCGACAGCAACTACCTATCCTTGCATTATAACCTTGATACCTGCAGTCTAATTCAATGTGTATAGTATGTACACATGATCTATCTATCTACTAACCCTCTTAAAGCTTGAATTGACAAGCTGACCACAATACTTGCATAATGCAGTCTGCTAAAATAGGATTACACTTTTAGTTTAATATTTTACCGCATGGTGTCTCTGACATTCTTTTTTATACCATTTTTAACTCAAACTGTCTGAATTAAAAGTTCCCGGACTTTTTACTATTTTAAACTTGATAATTTTACATCAATGTAATGGCTTAAATGATCTATTTTTGATCCTTTATCTGATTCAACATTCGTTTTAAAGCATATCATAATAAAAGCATGCACAGCAACTAATTTGCTCATTGCTTTGGTTTCTTACAGCATTGAAGGGTTCCAACATTTTATGGCAGCATTGATTGTGCTAATTTCCCAATAAACGTTCGAGCTCCCAAGCTGGCTTATCAGACACACAAGATAAATCATTAAATCAAATGTCAAGTATTAATGATGTCCATTCTTCTTGAAGAGAAACACACAAAAGCAAAATTGTGGACATAAACAATAAATTTTAGCAAAATTCCTTGATAATTCACGATGTTTTTATGACATGATTTAATTAACACATTTTTCATTTTCCTAATCCCACTTTTTGATCAAACATGTCCCATAATTCTTGAAAAAATAGATTAAAAATTGAGAAAATAAACAAAATAATTAAAAATTTTAAATGTTCTTTCAGTTTAATTTTTTTGTCTGTGTCCTCTGTTTTTTTAAAAAACAGAATTAAAAAAAATACATTTTAAGCGTGTTGTGCATTTGTTTAATTTTCATTTGTTTAATTCGTATTAACCCTATTCCGGCGGGGGGGGGCCTACGCTGTATATGTATGTATATATAAATTGATTCAAGAAATTTTTTCAATTTCCAACTATACCGTCCACACTGTTGTTTGCCACTGAAATCTGAGCGAACAAACAAAATTCTCAGATAAATTAGGATGAGCAGTTAAATATTATGAAATATTTCAGTGAAATTCATAAAAATACGGAATGTTTAATGCTTGACACCTTGAGAAATTTGAAGTGTAATTGTATGTTTTTATGTGATTTTATTGCAATAATCCCTTTTTCTTAAAGTTACTAAGATACGGAAACTATCTTTGTTAAACAAAAAAGTTAGATTTCCTCACCCTGAGACTTTTAATGAACAAATTTTGTTTCCCGTGTATAAGGTTTCTTGAAAAAAGATCAAAAATAATATTGTTTAATTCTCTTTTATGATAGATAGATAATTGTGAAAATGTAGATTCTTTACAAATGTGGTGAATACGTCTCTGTAGGTCTCGGTCCCTAGAATCCCCTTCCCCCAATCCAGCCGCCCATCGTTTACAACCTAGTCACCCCCTTCACCCCCCCGCCCTGACACGGTCAAACAAAACTGCAAAACTACAAAAATGCCGACTATGGGAAAAATTATTTATAACTCCTATTCTATCCTAATTCTATTTTTAAATTATGAAACATTAGTATTTTGCTTCTTGCTCGGTGATGTGTATAAAATAGTTATATAGTGAAATGAAAATATTCTATTTAGTCTTCCCAGTTTACAGTAAGAATTGCATGTTGTTAGAAAGGAAAGGAATTTGGTGCCCTCCCCCCCCTCGCCCTCTAGTTTTTTGGTGTGAAGTTGGGACATTTCAGAGAGATACACTTCATGGATAGTACATTTCATAGTATACATTTCAAAGACAGGACATTTCATAGACAGGACACTTCATATATAGGATATTTCATAGAATAAGAAATTCACAGCTAGGACATTTCATTCATGACAGAAAATTTCATATATACAATATTTCATAGAATAAGAAATTAATAGATAGAACACTTCATAGAAGACAGTTCACAGCTAGACCATTTTATAGACAGGACATTTGATAGACATGACATTTAATAGAATACAAAATTCATTTGTAGAACATTTCGTAGAATATGAAATTCATAGATAAGACTTTTCATAAATTAATTAATTCATAGATGGAACATTTCGTAGACAGGATATTTCATAGAAAAAGAAAGTCATAGATAGGACATTTCATGGAAGACATTTCATAGACAGGATATTTCATAGATAGAACATTTCATAAAAGGCATTTCAATAGGATATTTCATGGAATAAGAAATTCATAGCTAGGACATTTCATAGACAGGATATTTCAGAGATATAGACATTTCATTTTAATAATTTAGTTTGTAAAAGTAAACCAACAGCATTATCAAGGTGTTCTTGCAAAGAGAACCTCCCCTCCTCCCATCCTCACATCAACCATTTGAAATCTGGAGTCTGAATAAACATTGTGTATAATATTCCCTATGTCTCTACTCCAAACGCAAAACATAAAAAATTCATAGAATTAGCATTTCAATTTTTTTTTTCTTAATGTAAAAAATATCTAATCTAAAATATTTATTTTTTTTGCAAATTTTTTTGAAAAAAGATATTCCAGGGCCCACTTATTAGAGCCCCGCATCATTTAGGTAGTCATTCCGAATTTCCGAATAAACAGTGTGCGTCACTTCCTAGATAAAAATCAAGCAAGTCGTAAAGAAAAAAAAGAGGCAGTTTAAAGAATTTTTAAATTTGAATTTCTAGCCAAATATTTAATTTTTTTAGATTTTTCCATTAAATTCTTATTCTTCTAGTTTTATAAAAAAAATCACCTTTTCTTCAACAAAAAAAGACGTTTAATACGTTTACGTCCTTGGGAATAGGTTATGTATTTTCATGTTTGACCTCTAAAGAAAAGCTATACTGGGCAGACACTCCAGAAAAAATAATAAGAATTGTGTAAGGACACGATACAAGAAGTCTATATAATTCTATCTATAAGCCTGAAAGTTTGATCTAAATCTGAAAAGAAAAGTTTCAACTGCACTCAATTTTTTTTAAGTTACATCACAATTGTTTTATACTAAACGAGAATGAAAACTATTGTTACCAATAGTAATGAGTTGAACGCTTTGTAAAGAAGAATGTCAGAGACACCTAATGGTGAAATATTCAACTATAACACTCATGTGTGCAAATAAGTATCACACAGGCGCGCGTATGAGTTAGTAGAGTTTACTCCCAGGTTGAACCAGTTACAGACGTACCCAGGCACAAGTCCAGCACTATAAGGCGCCACACAATAAACATTCCTTCAGGCATTCATAATTCAATGCCATATAAAGGGGGAGGTGCTAGGTATGACTAAGCACCCCCCCCCACAAATAGACAATTTCCGGTATACTCCCCTGCAATATTATACATTTCCGGTTCACTCCCCTACAATATTATACATTTCCGGTTTACTCCCCTGCAATATTATACATTTCCGGTATACTCCCCTGCAATATTATACATTTCCGGTTTACTCCCCTGCAATATTATACGTAACAATGATTCTTAGTATTTTAACTATATAATGATTCCTATACAGATGGAATTCCTTAATCTACATCTAATTAAATCTAACTTTCTAAAGAACCTGACAACACCTTTTCTATCATGTTTTTTACTCTATTTTTTATTATTATCTTTCTATCTCCCTCTATATAAAGTCTAAGTATGTCTTATATACATATGTATATATATATATATGCAGAAATAGATATATATAATAATATATCTATTATATACATATATGTATGCGTAACTACTGCTGCATCTAAAGTGGCCTTGATCGATGTTGGTCAAACCTGTGTGCAAGGTCTATACTTATCCTATACTTGTATATACGTTTACATGAGTAGACGCAAAAGCATGGGGGGGGCTATGTGGGCCCAGCCCCCCCCCCCCCACTTTGATTAGTGAAATCTATGATTTCTAGCTGAGTTTCACTCAATTATAAGAGGAGTTTTAATTGAAAACATAAAAGATATCAATCTTACACGTGTTGAATTTACTTTAATGTGATCAATTATGATAAATATTGTAGATATTCATTCATACATTCTGCAAATCTATATATTTACTTAAGTAGATGAAATTATTACTATTCTTTACATGTATTTTTTTATGTCTATATTTTGCTTCATATATTGGTATACTTATCTATATAAATGAGCACGTATAAATAAATTTATATCTGTAAGTATGATATATGTGTGTATTTATATGTTTGTCTGTATTTATCTATATGATACATATTTTTATTGATAAATACATTTCTGTTATTTAAACGAATATACTTTTATCTTTTAAAATCTATCTGTATATTTCATTTGCCATTATTACTTTTATACTTTATTCTTATATACATGTAATCTATACCCTCCCATATATATCTTTCTAAATAATTACATATATAAAATTATAATTTTTTTGTCTCGTTTATATCTATCTAAACATCTGTTGAGGAGTGCGGTACAATTGCTTGCAAGCATTGTGAGGCGGCCAATGTGGCCTTGTGCCTAAATCTCTGATTGGTTCAAACAAGAGAGCAAGGACTGTGATTGGTTCAATTAAGAGACAACGATCGACTATACTCCCTAACACATTTTGTAGTTATACATTTACCTGCTAGGTGTCTCTAAAATATGTCTTTATACCAGTTAAACTTATAACCAGCATCATTCACAGCTTCTGTTCTTATTTGTCTAAAAAGAATTGAATGTGATTTAACTAAAAAGGTTTTGAATGTTTAGAAAGTAATATTTGTCAAAAATTCTGCACACCAGTCATGCAAGAAGTGAATATTAAGTAAGCTTAAATTCTGGCTGTAAGCATTTAAATTTTTTTTTAATATCGCTAGATTGATAATTATTTTCACCTTGCATGATAATTAGAGTAGAGCCAGGTCTCATGTTCTATGTTGAACCGATTAATCTGCTCAAGAGGTGCAGAATTACAGGAAGTCAAGAAGACCAAAACTGGTTTCTTCCCTCTGCACTTTGTCCGGAAAATTTCCCCGTGATAAATAAACAATCTTGGGCTGTTAATTAAAAAAATCAACTGAGCTATTATTCATTTTTTTAATGTAACAAGGCTTGCCTCTAGTCTCCTCACTCTCTCTTGAATAAATCCTGTAAATAATGTAAATACGTATTTTTTACATAGATTCAAAATTGGAATTATGAAAAACATATTTGAGCGAAACCCGCTTAATTTGATTTTTAACAATGGATTTAAAAAGTTTGATGGAATAGCCCATATTTTATGTAATAATTTGTTTATTTATATCAAGTATTTTCTTTTGTGTAGAAATTAAGAGGGTGGCATGCCCCCCCCCTCCCCCAACCTCTCGTTATATGAAACCTGTACTAATTCAAGATTTACCAAATTCATGTTTGTTTAAGGTCAAAAGCATCAGGCTGTAAAATATATATGGATAGAATTCAATAGAACATGTGGTGAGTTATATATATTCATTTAATTGCATCAACTGAACTAAAGGAATAAAACACTTGCCACAAACACCAGTTCTTCTAATACAGGATTACACACAAAGAATGAGACTTCAGGGACGATTGTGCGAAATGTGTATAGTCCGTTTTCTTTAATTCAGGTCTCCTTGTAAATTAGCAAAACCTGACTGATTTCTGTGCTTGATCATATAGTAAACCATAAGATACTCAATTGAATGCAGAAACCGAAAAGCCGGCTTCAAATTGTCATATTTTTTTTAAGTTTTGGGTCGTCTTTACAGTCTCATTCTTTGTAGGTAAACCCGTATCTATATCTTAGCCAGAAGATGTTTGATACAGTTAAACCCTAAATAAGCCAAAATCGAAAGAATTCATCAAATTTCGTATTCTTCACTTTCTGATAATGGAATGTTGCAGATATTTAGTTTTTTTAATTGCATGATTATATGGAGCTCTTTAAAAAATGTTCACGCATATTAATGGCTATTTATTTATTTTCGCAAATACTGAGATTTACGTAAAATAGTAAAAAAACCCATTGAAAAATTGGCAAGACGACATTTGAAAAATTCTTTCGATGTATGGCTAATTTAGGGTATAACTGTACACATCACACTGTACACTGCACACTGTACATTGCACACTGTACATTGCACACTGTACACTTCAAACTATACATTCACACTGCACACAGCACACTGCACACAGCAAACTGCACACTGCACACTGCACACTGCACACTGCACACTGCACACTGCACACTGCACACTGCACACTGCAACTGCACACTGTAGTGTACACTGAACACTGCACACTTAACACACTTCCACTTCCACATCACACTTCACACTTCACACTTCACACTTCACACTTCACACATCACACTTCACACTTCACACTTCAAACTTCACACTTCACACCTCACACTGCACACTTCACACTGTATAGACGTTTGCCAAATTAGGCTTATCCGAATGCGTCAATAATGATGCCAAAAATAATTTTGCAATGTATTTTGGCAAAATAGTTTGAAAACATAAATTTCTTAAAGTCTCTTCAAGAATTTATGTAATTCTGTCCACGGGGTGGGGCGTCGGTATGATATCTATATATATGATAAATATATATTTATCATATACAGCTGGTGTCCCACGAAACATGACAGTTGGTAAATAGTTTAGAATGTCTTCTTCCATAATTTGTTGTTTGATACCAAAGACAATAATAAAAATATTAAAAATATTATTTGTGAGTCATGTTGTAGTAAAATTGATTTCAAAGTAAAATATTTAACCCAAAAAAATTTTCTAACTAAATAAAATAGGAAATAAACTGCAAAAAGCCTTTAATATCTAATACAGTTTAGGGAAGACATGTCATCAACTGTCATGTTTCGTGGGACACCCTGTATATGAGATATAAATATATATTTATCTACAGCATGGGATCTCACCCACACCCACACTGCATTTAGTTAGTTTAGAGCTCTAAATTGAGATTGAAGGGACAAATCAGAAAATTTAAAATAAAATAATTATTATTTAAATGAAAATGTATAAGGCTGATATAACAATTTTCTTGCAGAGAATACCAGGTTTGTCCAGTATTATTTGCGTATATTGGCGTTAAAGCTTGGAGATAATCTAATATGATATGGACCAATCATATATTGTACCATTGTTGTATCATCTGTCTAGGCAAGTATACTCTAATATTGAGTAGTATGTGAAACAATTTGTTGCCTGGTGCGGCCTGAGTCAGGGTTAGGGTGGTGGTTCGTCCAAACAAAGAGCAAGGTCTTCTGTATTACTTGCACTCACATAGAAGTGTTGTAGTTAAATATTCAACCAACAGGTGTCTCTGACTTTCTTCTTTGTACCGTGAATAACTCATCACCAGTATCCTACACATTGCCTCTTCTTTTTTTCAAATTACTCTTTCTTGACTTTACAAATTTTAAATGCTTAAAATAGTAAATTATTCAGTATTGTTTAGTTGACCTTCATTCACCAAATTAAATATAAAGAAATCTGTAATGTTACTGTCTGCAGGTACTTGTACCGGGGCGGTAGATTCTTACCTGATTCTTACTAAACCATCGTCCATAATTATTTTTAAACGTAATAATGCGATACATTATTCAGAGATCTTAGGAATATTCTGCGGAGATTTAGAATTATTATAATTGTATCTTATGCGTGTATTAAGTGATTGCCAGCCGAATAGACCTTTCGTGAAAAAAAGAGAAAAGTCTTTATCGTATTTTGTTAAACTTTTGCAAAATTCCTCATTTTTTTGCAAACATGAATTTTGCGAAAGGAAGCAAAAAGGATGCAAAATTTTGCGAAAAAAAATTTCACGTAAATCAATAAAGATTAAGTTTATAGAATTCTAAAGTTTCCAACTGGAGCGAGGTAAAAAGTGAAAGAATCCAAGTTTGCACAATTTTTTATTCTTTGTTAAGTTAGAGTTTATTACAATTTTCTTTTTAAGAACTACAAGCGTAAATTTTGAATCATTGAATCGATAATTGTACGTTAATATCATTAATGGTTTTATCCTCCTCCATAGCACTTAAGGGAAAAAAACCTAGTGCAAAATAGGAAAAATATCGATATTAAAAAAAATGTTGTTCCTAAATCTGGATGTTTTTGTTCTGAAATGAATCTAACACCCCCCTCACTAATAAATCCTGTATCTGCCCCTGCGCATAAACCTTGTCATTTTTAGATGTAGAAGCCTAAAATTAAATCATTAAATCGGAAATTGTACGTAAATTTTGAAAATGGTTTCAATCTTGAAATTCCGATTACAAACAAGTCTGTAGACCCTTATTTCCCCTTTTTTTAGACGCCTTGCATATATGACTTTTCTTTTAGGTTGAAATGAATCTGTCAAGGATAATTAGATATCTGTAAAATAAGTTTGAAAAAAACTATTTAAAAACATTTTCAGGGAAGGGACGACATTTTTGCCAGGTTGGGGGAATATTTGTTAATCATTACAACAACCCCCCCCCCCCCTACCAGGAAAATACCTAATATTGCTTGTCGTGGATGATTAAACTCCCTGCTGTATAGAGAACTAGCTGAAGAGCCCGGCGTTGCCCGTGAAATAAAAAATAGAAGAATAAAATTTTCGTTTTTTAGCCAATATATACCCCAATCGGTCCAGTCGTTTGGCCGGCTATACGCAACACATATTTGATTGTCTTGTTTTATTATAAAGATATACAGTGAAACCCTTAATAACGAAGACATCGAAAAAATTCATCAAATGTCGTATTATTCACTTTCTGATAATGGAATGTTGCAGTTATTTAGTTTTTTAATTAAATGATTATATGGAATTCTCCAAAACTGTTCCCCCATATTCATGGCTATTTATTTATTTTCGCAAATACTGAAATTTAAAAACTATGAAGTATAAGTTCATGCGCTCAATGCTCAAATAAATACAAGAGAAAATTGTGTTCCCTGTTGAAAAATGTAATATAAAGAAATATGATTTTTGATTCATTTATAAGGGGGGGGGGATTAATTGCACCTATAGTCTTTGCTATTCAGGATAATTGCACTTGTCTTTGCAATTCTGTGATCTTTTCAATTGAAGTTTTTACGGTTTTCATTAAATTCAATTATCAACTATTTTAGTGCAAAAAATGTAGAAATGCACTTTTGTGCAATGAATAATAAAGAACTAAATAATATTCCTCCTCAATTATAGAATTATACACCGTCATTACTGTTTAAGTATAAATAAATTGTCATTATGGTCTGTTGCACATAGCCCCGCCCCCACCACAAAATAGGAGGGGGGTCTTGATAGATTTACTTTACAATTCCAAGATATTTTATAAAACATTTAGTCATTTGAACGTTTAGTTTAATCAACTATGTTCAAAAAATTTTTTAAAAGTATCTTATTAATTTTAAATTTAAGTTTAAATACACTAAGAAACATAAAACTCTGAAAAAGGAAGACGACTTTTAAACTCAAGTTATGACTTTAAATAGTCCATGATTAAGAGACACAGTAAGTGTGCAGTGTAAGCAGGGTCGTTATTGAAAACGATCGTTGAACGATCGTTTTTAGTTTCGCTTCTCAATCGTTTTTAAAAACGATCGTTTCGTTTTTTGGAAAAAACGACAGTATTTAAAATAAACCACTCGTTTTGAACTTTTAGAAAACGGATAACGATCGTTTTTGAAAACGATCGATTTTTTTAAAATCGATTTGCAACCGTTTTTTAGACGATTGTTTTTTAAAAGACGATCGTTTTTCGTCGCTAACGAAACGACGAAATTTATGAAAACGGTCGTTTTTGGAAAAAAACGATCGTTTTTGAATGTCGTTTTACACAAAGTAAAAAAGTTGTGGGGGAGATAAAACTTCTTGATATTTTCTTGAAAACTACTCAATGTTAACTGCAGAAGCCCATCAGGTCTGTTTCCTTTTTTCGTTAACGATAGTTCGTCGTTAACGATCGTTATAACGAAGGGTCGTCTTTAACAATCGTTAACAAAGGGTCGTCTTTAACGATCGTTAACGAAGGTTCGTCGTTAACAATCGTTATCAAAGGGTCGTCTTCAACGATCGTTAACGAAACGACGATTTTATAAAACGATCGTTTTGAAAAACGATCTTTTTAATAACGATCGTTTTAAAAACGATATTTTAAACAAATTAACTTTTTTTAAAAAACGATCGTTTTGTTTTCGATTTTTCGTCGTCGTTTTCATAACGAATCGATCGTTTAAAAAAAATGAAAAAGTTAACATTCCTAAGTGTAAGTGATTTAATAAGTTATTACTAAAACTGTTGGTTTTTTAAAAACATCAAGCATTTAATTATTGCTTTAATGTCGTCTGCCTATTCCAAAGTTGTTTGGTTCTCGCTGTAAAATTCTGAAATTATGGATAGTTAAGATGTCTGTTTATTATGTAAACCAAATTCATGTCATATGAATCTTAATCTTAAAAAGCTTAAAATATTGAAATATTTAATATTTTTTTATTTTAATACCCCTTACTTTTTTCCGTTCATCCCTCCTTAAATTTCAGACTGAAAATGCGGGTGTTTTCAGTGTTTTGTGTTTTAGTCGTTTTCCTTGCTGGGGTCCAGGCTCAAGGCGGCGTTTTTTCAGGTAACAAAAAAAAACTTGAAACAAATTTATTTTTCAGGAAACAATGCTTTCTTATGTAAAATATCGTTTTCTAATGTACCATAGTGCTTTCCCATGAAAAAAAAAGTTTCCCTTGAAAAATAAACAATTTCTCAGGTAATGACTTTTAGCCAACAAAATTTTTTTTATGTAACAAAACATGGTCTTTTAAGACAAAACATTTGTTCAAGGTTCAACGCAGTCAGTGGGTTTTCTAAAATTTAATAATCAAGAGAGGCTTTTATAAAAAAAAATAAAAACACTTAGTAAAGTAAAAATTTAAAAGAACTATTTTTTTTTTTGTATTTTGAAACTAAAATTAATATGGGCTTTGTAATTTAAAGGGAGTGTAAAGGAAAAAGTGAAAAGAGGTATAGGCTGAAACCATAGATAAATTGATATAAAACTGTGTAAAATGTATACAAAAATTTATATAAATGCAATTTTGTATAAAAGTTGCAGTATTAAACAGATTATATTCAACAAATACACAAAACAATCTGAAAACTACGATATCCCACAGAAATTTGAGAATCTCAGGTTTGCTCCTATTATAATTTTTTGATTTTATTTAGCATTTTTAATAGATATAATAATTGATAATATTATAACATATAGTCCGCATAATCCGTATTACGTCACCAGAACTTCAGCAAATGGCAGTTCAGTATACTGGTCACGCGATTTCCGTCTGTATCACATGACAAAGATACTGCACTGCCATTGCCTGAGGTTCTGGTGACGTAATAGGGTCCATACGTAATTAAATTATCAATTTTATCTATTAAAAATGCAAAATAAAATTTACAAATTTATAATAGGAGCAAACCTAAGATTCTCAGGCTCCTGATGAATATCGTCATTTTCAGATTGGTTGCGTATTTGTTGAATATGAAATGTTTAATACTATACAACTTTTATACAAAATTGCATATATATGAATTTTCGTATTAATTTGACACAGTTTTATATCAATTTCTCGAGACAGGAACATCAGATAGATGTCTTTTATGTATCGTTCAACGCCTGAGATTCTCAGGTTTCATCCTATACCCCCTTTAATTATCCTTTACAGTCTCTTAAAACTCTAGTTTAAAAACTAATTAAAGTTGTAAGAACTAAGCAGAATTTAATCAAACTTTTTTTACATAATTGTTTTGTCTTTGAAATTTAAAGTTGAAAGATGAATTAAGTAAACAGATCTAACAGACCATGACTTGCATCAGACAGTTTAAAGTGTGTCAAAAAAATATTTATTTTATCAGATTTATAGAATAAATTTATAAATACATAAAATAAGCACTTTTTCTATAGGTAAAACTGGAAAAAAATTTACAACCATTTTTAAATTTTAGTATGAATGTTTTTTTTAAAGACGCCCTTTCAAATAAAAAATAAAATAAGATATTAACTCTATATACGTATCATCATACAATTAGTATATGTAGAATAACGTAAATTAACAATTTTTGAATAATAGTGTTTTCTTGATTTTATAGATTTAATATTTTTTATTTGTTGATATATTTATTAATGACGTTGAAAGAACATTATTTGAAAACATTATTTAAATTACAATTCAATAGGATTTATTTTTATCATTTAAAATTTGATCATCCTTTTTTATTTGTATTTGTAAATAATTAAAATATATTATTCAATGTCAATTTTTGAATAATATTTCTAGTTTAGTTATTAATAATAATAGTTTAATAATTAGTTTTTTTAATTTGCAGTGATAGGAACATTTTAGTTTCAACCCTTTGATATCATTTAATCTATAAAAACTTTGATCTAGCAAATACATGAAAACTATACGCCCAGTGTCCGAATTTAATGAATTTGAGCCGCGTCTTAAATCCGCCAAAAACTGGTTTGAATTGGGCGCCGGCTTAAATCTTGAAACAATGCATACGATTTTAAGTGGAACCAACGATATTTGAGCCGCGGCCTAAATTTAAGCTGCGGCTCAAATTCTTTAAATTCGGCATCTGGCTTGTTAAACGCTAGTTCTCGTATTTGCTAGCCATGTCTATATTTTGCACCGTGAATTTTAAATATATCCACACTTAAAGTTCTAACGTTTTTTTGATGGACTTTGAATTGAAATTTGATCGAAAATATCCCAAACCATGCAGGATGCACTTAACAACATACTTAAAAACTGAGCAAAAACTGTAATTTGAAATATCAAAAAGATGGAAGGACTAGAAAATTAGAATTTTAGGCAAATGAATTTAGTCTTTGCCACAAACTCTGATTTATAAATCTCTATATCTTTGCAACCCAATGTCGTAGACTTTAAATATTTCAAACTAAGCATTCTCCTAGATCAAATAACCTGAGTTTGAAATATCAAAGCTTTTCGCCTTCAAATTGAAAAGATATTAGAATAGGAAAATCAGAGTTTGTGGCAAAAACTCAATTCCATTCTTCCCCGGCTGAAGAATTAACAATATTAAGAAAAGTTTTACTTTTACGAATTATTATTGTTAGCATTATTTTTATTATCATTATCATTATTTTTGTTAGCATTTTTAATATCATTATTATAATAATAATTATTATTAAGGATTTATGAGTTTTGTAAACAGATTTAATCCTTTCCGTCCCACCTCGTCCTCTAGCCGTCCTCAATCCTTCTCTAGGCCGTCCGCGAACACTTTCTCTCGTCCTCCCTCAAACTCCTTCCAAGCTCCTTCGTCCAACTCTTTCCCTGCTCCTTCCTCTAACTCTTTTCCAGCTTCAAGTTCCAACTCCTTCGCTTCTCCTTCAAGCTCCAACTCCTTTCCTTCTCCTTCCTCCAACTCCTTCCCTTCTTCTTCCTCTAACTCCTTCCCTTCTCCTTCCTCTAACTCCTTTCCTTCTCCTCCCTCTAACTCCTTCCCTTCTCCTTCTGCTCCTTCATTTTCCTCTGCTGGGTAAAATATTTATTTTTATTTTTCAATATTTTCTAGTGTTAGACATCTTTTTATTTCTTTTTTTAGTTGTTTGGCTTTCCAAGGTCCTCTTTTATAGATCTGAATAGTTTTAAGAAGCTTTAAATTGTTTGATGTTTAAAGTTTGCTTTCACTGCTCAAGTTAAAATGTGAGCTCAGTCTGCAGGTGCCATATGTAAGACCTTCAAGACTTTAGTGGAGACATTTATTGAACAAAAAATCCTTGAGATTAAAGAACAAATCAAAAGAATCGTGATCTTTTCCTGACTAAAAAATAAACGACGTTTGGCGTAAATATTTTCAACGAATTTTGCGCATTTATTTCTTTAAAAATCTTTCCAGAAACATCCAGATAATTTACCGGTAGACTTTTTTGTGAATCAATTGTGTTTGTCATGCCAATAGTTCCATCAGCTCAAGCATATGAGACAATCAAATTATTTAATGATAATTCATTTTCAGATACGGTGTTAGGCGATTATATTAGTATATAATGAAGAATTTAAATTTTGATTTATATCAAGCTTTTAAACAGCAAGAATGCACAAAAAATGGAAGCAAAGAGAAGCTGTCTATCTAAAAAACTTCTTTTCAATAACTTGTGTAATTCAAAAAAGCTTGAAAACAATTAAAATTTCAATAAAAAGTAGTCTTTATTATATTGATATAATGAAGGAGGGCGGGGGGGGGGGTGCCTTTTCTCATTCTTATTTCTTATCATTACACGTTTTTAAAAAGTCATGATGTCAGATGGAAAAATACTTTATTTAAATGGGGAACTTAAGGAAATTTGTAAAATTCATGTTAATAAAAGTCCGGCATTGTTCGTGGAATGTCTAAAATTGTGGCAACGCCCTGGCTTTGGGTTTATCTCACCAACTTACATCAACTTTTTTGTAGCTCTAGACACATTCATTTTATTAATGTATTGTTTTCGTGTAAAAAGGGGGTAATTTGCAACGTACTGCATAATTTTAGCTTGCACATCTTAGTTTGCAGTGTACTGTGTAGTTTCTTGGGAATAACTGTAAGTAACAAAATGCTTATTTTTTCAAACACTTGTTTAGAATTATGCATTTTGCAATCTCAGGCTTCCTGCGGTATTAAAGTGGGTCTAGTGCCACTATAGTTTCAGTAGAAGTAAATATTTCCATTTACTGTTTTAGCGCCGATATAAGGATTTATATCTAATTAGATAATAAGATAGATAGAAATATACCGCCATGCAAATTCTATCGGTTTAGAATAGACGACAATCACATGACTGAACCCTGATTTGATCAGGCGCTAATGGACTCGGCATACTATGGTGGTGCCCTGACCTCCGTTGTAATATTGAGGGACTATGTAAATAGAGGGAATATCCGATTCACATGGTGCCTTTAAACCTTTCTGATCATGAATGTGACACGGGCAGCTGTAGTACATTTGAATTTCCGAGCCAGGTCAACCTTTCCGGTCCTAGTTTGTACTATAAGTAGTTCCATGGACAGGACTAGCCGGTGCAACAAGGTTGAAGCGGTCAGATTTCATATATGTTGAATTTACTTTTACTAAAGGGGCAGAGATGCGTGGTGAAAGATATCATAGTTTCTTTAGGTTTAAGGGGGGGGAGTCATGTTTCACCCCTTCCCCTCACAAGCTTTTAGTATATCTGGACCCCCCCACCCCCCACTGGCCCTATTATTCCAACTTATCGAGCCAGCCCATGGATGGATATAAGAAAAATATTAAAATATCATTTTTTATTTGATTTACATCTATATATAAAATAGTAATATATTTTTGTTTGTTTTTATGTCTTATAATATTTAACAACGGAACCCCTTAACCGATTTGCCTCAAATTTTAACTGCAGAACTCTGTAGGACAACGGGAATGTTCTTTATAGCTAGGTTAAAATGTTCCCGTGTAAGTACACATTTATAACAAAAAATACAATGTTTGAATGCATAATGCATTTTACTGGTTATTTTTCAACCCATTAAACTTGCTTTACTTTGAATGTTACAAACTTGTTTTATTACTCAATGTTTAAATATATATTTAGATTAGATATAGAATATATATATATATATATATATATATATATATACTAGTTTGGCTACGCTCAATAATAACAAGTCCCAGGTTAAATAAATACTTTATTAACTAACTTATTTTGGTCTGTAAATTTAAATTATCAAAATCATATATATATGGGTGACGTGGCGGGACTGTTGCTCCTCTCGCCGCGTCTTCATATCCGACTCAGACTCAGATCGTTTTCCGCCACACTAGGCTTTTAGTGCGCTTCGCCCACAACTTCTATTTCAACTTTTAATCGTGGCTTTATCTGTGAGCATCTTCTCTACAGTATAAAACAAAAACAAACAAAAATTCATAATTTCGCTCATTTTCTAAATTTTACTAAAGTAATTTTTAAGAAATATTTATAATTTTGATCATTCATAAACCATCCCTGAGGCACGTGAGGTCCCACACAAAATTTGTGAACATTGAAAACAAAGAAAAACAAATTACGCGGATTTTATCAAAAAAATTCGCGGCTTTTCAAGATTTTAAAAATTTGTTACGCGAGCCATGCTGCGTGAAGAAAGTCTGTTTGTCGCCCCTGCGTATTTCTGAGTTTCTCCTGAAG
>NW_019397189.1:0-1273 GCF_000591075.1 Eurytemora carolleeae
TTAATTCTCAGCTCAACTCAGTGTGTCCCAATAAACATAGGAATCAAGTGATGACTTTTATGTCGTCTTCGATCCATGCGGCATTTTTTCATGAACACAATTATTGCTTGAGATTTTTTTAAATGTGGTCTTTCATTTTGGTATCTTCAAAATTGACAGAGGTATTGCAAAATTTGTACAAATTTCAATTTTTTTAATAAATCAAAACTGTCTTAATATCATCTTTGTCAATTTTTAAGTTACAAGAAAGGTAGACAGACCACTTTAATGAAAAACTCATCATACATACAGCCTCGTTTTTTCCTTTCTTTCCCATGCATTAAATACCAGAAATCAAAGACGACAGTCAAGTTGTATCTCAATTTCCATGTTTATTAGGACTCCCTGTATTATGTCTACCCAGACCCTCTTATTAAATCTCATAATGAGTGCATTGGGTCTGTTAACACTGCACAATTACTGTGTCTCATGTTAATTGGACTTTATTGAAAGTTTTTAGGAATAAATTGGAAGAATATCTTTAATTGATAAATCAATTGTTTTTACCTGCACAAATCTACCACTTTAGGCTTCCAGCAGTATCCACAGTAGCAAATAGTTCCTTGGTTATAAGGGCCGATGGATCCTGTTTCACCACATTTCCCGGTTGACTCATAATCTGGTTTAGGTTGGGCCCAAGAACATATTCCTCCAGATTCCTAAATATTAAAAATATTACACAAAGGGGAAACATGTAATAAATTATGTTATCATGATTAGTACGATCTTTATTATCTATGTTCAGTTATCTATTTTATCTATGTGCATGTTGACCCTGAAAGGCCATTCCGGTCAGTTTATATTTACCTGTATTAATAAAGGAGTATAGTACGAATCGTTGATTTAGACGGACGTGTATAGAGCCTTGAGTTTTGGCTAGAGATAGAGTCAGAGAGACTTAGATTTGACTAAGAGTCAAGTATTCTCGGGACCTAGATTCATTACAAACAGATGAATTAATACCTGGCTTTAAACATTCCGCACGAGAAATTGCATATTCTAGATTTACTGATTTAATATCATAACAAATTAAATATGTCAAGTGAAATAAAAATTGTTAAGTTTTACTTATTTAAACAATCAAGACTTTATTGTTAGATAAGTTGTCTTCAAGGAAACATTTTTGTAATCTTAAAGGGACTGTAAAGAAAAATGAAAGGGGGTATAGGCTGAAAGCTAATCACTTTAGCTCTCGATCACGACCCATGAAAGTTATATCTGATGTTCCCCAGAG
>NW_019397189.1:1421-6493 GCF_000591075.1 Eurytemora carolleeae
GCGCGAATATGTATCCTGAAATTGTTATATTTTTATCCACTTTTTCTTAATAATAATGACTTGCATTATTAACAGTTTTAAAAATATTGTTCTGCATTCAGTTTTTCTTATAAAAATAATAAAAAAATGTGTATTTTTTTTTATTTCCGCCGTTTTCAAAATATTCAAAATTTAGGGATAATTTATCAAGAAAATCTGCAGAAATACTCTTTTCCAAAAATTCTTGATTTTTTATTACGTTACCTTTAATCCCAACTACTTAATCCGAATATCCACTGTGGAAACTTTTAATCTTAGTCCTTAATCCACTCTTTTTATCTCTCTTTGGATATCTGTACATTATGTTCTCCAATGAGAGTGCAGAAATATAGTTTGTACATTGGCTTGACCAATGACAACCTTGAAAATAAATTCTATTCCATGAGAAAAATCCGCAATTTTTAACAAATAAAGAATATGTTGTCGGCCATTTTGTAAATTAATCGGTGAAGAAAAATATTTAATAACAGGTTTGAGACTCTTTTGTAACCAATTTTAACTAATTAATAAATAAATGGGTGAGATTTTAAGTCAAGAAAACGAACCAATCTGGCATTCTTAGAATCCAATTTGTTGATCTAAATATTTAATCTCAAGACTAGCATTATCTCGAGATTGGCAAAAAAAGAGGGTTAAGCATTAATCCTGATGGTCAGTTTTTAAGCTTGACAACTTCATCCATTGTTTCTACACTAAAAATGTGTAAGAAAAACCGCAATTGAAAAAAATGGATTTATTATTCATTCCTGGGTAGACTAGGATTAATTAAGAGTACATACAGTTGTGAATCCGACAAGCATGACACTATAAATGGAGAGTCACTTGAATTTAAGTCTACAGTCCTTTTAATGTTATTTAAAAATCACCTTGCATTTAGAATCCTCGCATGGGTCGTTTTTCTTCCAACAGGTTCCACACTGACAGTAGGTCCCCTCTCCATACACTCCCTCACTACATTTTCCTATAGCACTGAAGTTACCAGCAGGTTGATCCCAGGCACATTCACCTCCCTCCGACTAAATATAAATATGTTAGCAGGGTCTGATAGCACTGAAGTTACCAGCAGGCTGACCCCAGGCACATTCACCTCCCATCAACTAAATATAAATATGTTAGCAGGTTCTGATAGCACTGAAGTTACCAGCAGGCTGATCCCAGGCACATTCACCTCCCATCAACTAAATATAAATATGTTAGCAGGTTCTAATAGCACTGAAGTTACCAGCAGGCTGATCCCAGGCACATTCACCTCCCTCCAACTAAATATAAATATGTTAGCAGGTTCTGATAGCACTGAAGCTACCAGCAGGCTGATCCCAGGTAAATTCACCTCCCTCCAACTAAATATAAATATGTTAGCAGGTTCTAATAGCACTGAAGTTACCAGCAGGCTGTTCCCAGGCACATTTACCTCCCTCCAACTAAATATAAATATGTTAGCAGGTTCTAATAGCACTGAAGTTACCAGCAGGCTGATCCCAGGCACATTCACCTCCACATGTGTGCATGTTTTTCAATAAAATGTGGACCTGGTATCTACTATATTAACTCTATGAGGTATGGTCCATTATCATCACCAAAGTTTAAATCCATTTGACTTAATATATGATTTCATAAGTTACTTGTAAAACTATTTGTTTTGTAACAACATGAAATACACTCAAGTAGTGCTTTAATGTAAAAATCCTACACCACTGTTTTCTGGTTCTCACTATATGTTGACTATGTATCCCAACAAAAAAGCTTTAAAGAGAAACAGAGAGTGAACAGACAGTGCAAACCCCCCCCCTCACTCCTCCTTCCCTTCCCTTCCGCAATAAATATTTCTAGTTACGAGGAGGGCTGGGCATGTTTCTACTTTTTTGGAAATAGTTCGTTCCATTCCATTGCCTTCCTTTCTTTTTGTTCCCGTGAAGGAACGATCATTCCCCTGGAACGATATCTAACAATTAGGGCTTTGTGTGATCCTACTTTTTTTAAATAGTTCGTTCCGTTGGTTCCCAAGAAAGAATGATCGTTCCCAGGAACAAAACCCAGCCCTAGTTACAATCCTGTATTTTTGTAATGGATTCATGTATTAAATTTATAGAAAATATTACCCTACAAGTGTATCCACAATCATCACCCTTGGTAGACACAACACTGAGAGCTAGAAAAAAATATTTAAGTTTTAATAAAGCAGTAGCCAATTATATTAATACATTAAAGATGACTTTCGATTTCAATTTTAATTTTATCAAGCTGTTAAACATGCATGGATACACATCTATACATATACTTGCTTGTCTGTTTGTCTATTTGAACTGATCCAGATGAAATTGTTTGTGAGACCACACATGATTACATTTCAAGGAAGGTGCATGGATGCCCATAATCACACGAAGAATATATATTGTATAAAACTGTAAAAGTGTAATGAATGTTTCTCTGATATTATTTACTAAATTAACATAAAGAATGTATTATTTACTAAATTAACATAAAGAATGTATGTATATTGTATAATACTGTAAAAGTGTAATGAATGTTTCTCTGATATTATTTACTAAATTAACATAAAGAATGTATATTGTATATACTGTAAAAGTGTAATGAATGTTACTCTGATATTATTTACTAAACATGAATAATGTATGAATGCATACTGTAAACTGTACATCCTGTAAAAATTCAATGAAAATTTCTCTGAAACTAGGATGCTTATTAAAATGCAGACTTCACTTAAAAGATTGTACTTCGAAAAAAAACATTTTTCTGAAATTTGATAAATTTACAGATCTAGCATGTTATTAAAATCAAATCTTTATAGCACCAGTCCTAAAGTTTTCTATGATGTAACTTTTTTTTATTTGAGTAATTGTCTTTATAATTTTTTGACAAAACGTTAAAATAAAAAACTCCTTTAAAGGGAATTGAGCCTTTGCCACAAACTCTTATTTTCTTATCCTTATATCTTAGCAACCCTATTTTAAATTGTGAATTCTGTTAGATCAAATTATCTTCAAAGTTTGAAATATCAAATGTCAGTTTGCAAAGAAATAGGGATTTGTGGTAAAGACTCAATTCTTTAAAAAAGATATAAGCAAAAAACTTTTTTTGAAATGATAAAAAGAAAAGAGTAATTTATACGCAAAACAACATGTTTTGAGAAAAAACTGAAAAATTGACATCTTTTTAAGATTTTCTATTTCATTAATTACAAAATAAGTTTTGACTTTTAGACAATTTTCTTTTGATAATATTACTTCTGATATTTGCTACAGTATAACTTTATCTGGTGCACAAAGGATTTGATATTTCCGATTAAATAGTTTTACCCTTACTTCATATTCGTTATATTTTAAAGGGACTGTAAGCGTAATTTTAAGTAACCCTCCCTGCAAAGATTCACAACGGTACCCTTAATACTTTGCAACTGATCAGGTATGAATTATAGATATTATTATTGTTTATAGTTTTGAAAGCTGATTATTTTCAATTATTAGTTCTATACAAAAGTGATTTACGCATTTCTACTGCAAGAAAATAATTATGAATTATCAGACTTAACACTTTTAAACCTAGAAAAACGACAATATCACAATATTGATCAGAAAAAGGTTTCAAGGGTACCACTAATTAATATTGTCTCAAAACTTTTTTTTTCAGACCAAAAAATTGGTCGAAAAAAACTTTTACGATTGTTAACAAAAGGTTGTTTTTTTTCAAAACGATCTTTTTGTTTTTAGCTATTAACTATTTCTAATTTGAAATGTTCCTTTCAAAACTTTAAAATCTACATACAGGTCATTTTTTTTTAAAGTCAGCCAAAAATAATCAATTATGGAAGTGAACCTCTCAGATTTTTGAGAAAAAACTGTTAGAAGAAACATTTAAGAGAAAATACAATTTTACCAAATTCAGAGGTTTCTGTGATCTTTGGTTTATGAGTTGTGAGCCTCTAAAGTTTCAACCTCCAGACTGTCATCGGAAACTCCAAAGCTGTGTAACTTTTTTGATTTTAAAGATAACACCATAAATTTAACGGCATATTTAAATAAGTCCATAAACATATTTAATAAGTCCATAAATGAAAATTTTAATTTTGCCAATATTACACCGGATATTATTTTAGATTTAAAATCTGGTGATGGTGATGGACCAAACCTCTGTAGAGTAAATAAAGTAGATGTTAGTTCCACATTTTATTGAAAATATATTTCGGTCTGGGTTGACCTTGTCAGTTCTAACGATATAATAACTATCAAAATCGATAATAAAAAAAATTAGCAATCACAAGAAAATAAACAAACAAAAAAGATTATTAAAAAAAATTGGGCTGTCAAATGGACTAAAAGGGAAACGAACGCAGATCATAAGATGGATATTAATTTTTTACAGAATGTTTTAAGACAATTATTATTACTTGAGATTGTTTTTGTCATGAAGATTAAAAACAAACTGTTTATAATGTATAAAGTGGTGGTGGGATGATCTAATTAGCAAACTTTTATGTAATTACATCTTGTTTAAGGAGGGCTGTTTAATCCTCTTAAAGAATTAGACATAAACAATACTCTGTTTAAATAAATACTGAATTACAGTTTACAATTAAATAAAATGATTTTATGAGTTCAGTCTTAAATCTCTGATGTATTTATATTCTCGTACTTTAAGTAAACTTCTCCTAAGGTCCCAAACCCTTTCTAGTGCGCTAACTTTAAGATTGTAGAGTTCATGTCCAGTGGTAGTGGGAAATTGAAAAAAAATTTGTTTTTTATTTCAAACTACCCTCACTACCACCGACTTGTTGAAACTTTTTTATCAACATTTATTCAAGAATTTTTTTTCAATTCCCCACTACCCTCACTACCTCCGACTTTTTAAAATCTATATATCAACATTTTTCAAGAATTTGTTTTTTGTTTCAAACTACCCTCACTACCACCGACTTGTTGAAACTTTTTTTTCAACATTTATTCAAGAATTTTTTTTCAATTCCCCACTACCCTCACTACCTCAGACTTTTTAAAATCTATATATCAACATTTTTT
>NW_019397189.1:6690-8896 GCF_000591075.1 Eurytemora carolleeae
CTTTTTATAACTCTGATAAGTTGATGGCTTATTAAATCTTATTAAACCAAATCTCAGTCACGTGATCAAGCGTGGTGGATTTGGTGGATGTGGCAAAATCACTTTTAAACTGTCGTACTTTTAACACCCATAACACCAATCTACATTTACTGCGGAATTATCTTTTATTGAACTTTGAAACAAAAATAAATTTTGAAATATAATTGTTTAGCATAGGCTCCAAAAAGTGTCTTAGAGGGCAGTATCTAGGTTTCTGAGACCAAGAGTATAAATCCAGCACACGCAGTCAAGGGTGTCCCCACAATTTCCATTCTTTCTCCATCCCCATCCAGGTGATACTGGAGAACAGATTCCCATTCCCTCTTCACAAATAAGGTTCCTGAAAAGTATAAATGAATTTCTAGCTAGCTCTTAAAGACATGCTAGCATGCTGTACTGCTAGATTTGCTGTATAGTACAAGCCTCAACCATGCAGTACCAGCCTCTGCTAAACAGTAAAAAAGCCTCCGCTACAATGAACAAGCTTCCACTATACATCACAGCTTTTCAAAAACTCCTGGTTTTTACATGTAATAAAGAATTTTACATATTTTTTTTTGACAATAACAGCATTATTATTGAATAGTTTATAAAAAAAAATTCTTAAAATTATCCCTCCAACATAAGCAATCTATGAGGATTTTAAAGATTGAATTTGCACTAATACTGAACAAAAATTCATCGATCATCTTTTATTCAGTGCATTGGGTCTGTTCTCACTGCAAAATTAATTGTTGTGTTATAGAGGACGTGAGTCAGACTCTAATAAAACGCATAAATAACTTCCAGTATATATATTTCTTATAACTTATTACTAGAGGGTTCAGAACAAGAGTCANTATAAAAAAAAATTCTTAAAATTATCCCTCCAACATAAGCAATCTATGAGGATTTTAAAGATTGAATTTTCACTAATACTGAACAAAAATTCATCGATCATCTCTTATTCAGTGCATTGGGTCTGTTCTCACTGCAAAATTGTTGTGTCTCATTTTCATGGACAATTTAGAGTCATACTTTGAGCCTAGAAGTTGTTTTCCTTTTCTGGGGGTTTTTGGTTCTCACAGTAGATTATGACATATTTGGATTGATTGATAACTTTATTGTTTATACCTGCACTCTACCACTTTAGGTTTCCAGCAGTATCCACAGTAGCAGATAGTTCCTTTGTTATCAGGGCCGATGGATTTTGTTACACCACATTTCCCGGTTGACTCATAATCTGGTCTAGGTTGGTCCCAAGAACATATTCCTCCAGATTCCTAAATAGTAAAAATATTAAACAAAGGGGAAACAGATAAATTAATACCTGGTTTTAAACCTTCCGCACTAGAAATTGCATATTTTAGATTTTCTAATTTAATATCCTAAAAAATTAGATATGTCAAGTGAAAAAATAATCTTTAAGTTTTAGTTATTAAACCAATCAAGACTTTATTGTTAGATAAGTTGTCTTCAAGCCACCATTTGTGTAACTTAAAATGATTAATGACCTATAGTTCCACAATTCACAACGATCTGATCTAATCTGGTCAGTTTTCTAGCTTGTTAATTTCATCATTGCTCCTACTCCAAAAATGTTTAAGTCACTTTCATAGAGAAACCACAATTTAAAATAAACAATTTTCAAAAAGATAGAATTGGATTTCTTATTCATTCCTGAGTATACTAAGCTTAATGTACATACAGTTGTGAATTGGCCATGCAAGACTATGTAAGGAGAGTCACTTAAAATTATGTCTACAGTCCATTTGATGTTATTTAAAAATCACCTTGCATTTAGAATCCTCGCATGGGTCAATTTCGTTCTTCTTCCAACAGGTTCCACACTGACAGTAGATCCCCTCTCCATACACTCCCTCACTACATTTTCCTATAGCACTGAAGTTACCAGCAGGCTGATCCCAGGCACATTCACCTCCCTCCAACTAAATATAAATATGTTAGCAGGTTCTGATAGCACTGAATTAACCAGCAGGCTGATCCCAGGCACATTCACCTCCCTCCGACTAAATATAAATATGTTATCAGGTTCTGATAGCACTGAATTAACCAGCAGGCTGATCCCAGGCACATTCACCTCCCATCAACTAAATATAAATATGTTAGCAGGTTCTGATAGCACTGAAGTTACCAGCAGGCTGATCCCAGGCACATTCACCTCCCA